>NW_027250554.1:0-11967 GCF_030848795.1 Temnothorax nylanderi | reverse complement strand
GAGATGGAGAAGAGTCTGATGAGGGTGCTGAGTGCAAATGCAGAGGGTTGGCGAGCATGGGGGGGGAGGGAAGGTGGTGAGGTAGGATGAGGCGAAGAACAGGAGGGCAGCTATGGGGGGTGAGTGGAGGAAGACCGAGTCGGTGCAGGGGATCAGATGCTGAGCAGGGTGGCACTATGGCGGGACGTCGAGAAGAAGGGGAGCAGGACAGGGAAATGACAGTATGCGAAGAGGAGCTGGACAGGAAGCGAAGGAGGCAACAGGAGAGGCGGATGAAAAGAAGAGAGCCCAGCTAAGGCGCAGAGAGCCTGTCGGAGGAGGAAGTGGCGGACGGAAGTAGGGCGGAAAGGAGGGAAATGAGGGGGTAGGGAGTTTGATGCGTGGAAGGGAGGGAGGTAATGTAGTGTGTATAGGGCCACAATGGTCAGGTCGGGTTAGGAAGGTGTATGTTTTGTAAAGGGTTGGGTACGTCCCTGAAAAACGCCAGTAAGAGAATGTGAAAATTTGTGTAAATTTGTTGCGAGGGAGAAGGTCTGACACGCGAGGAAGGAGAGGGAGACGCCAGAGAGTGGAGACGGAGCGAGGAGAGGGAGGAATGGGGGATGAGATCAGGGTAGAGGGCGTGGAGGGGAGGGAGGAAAAAGAGTGTAAAGGGCCGTAATGGTCAGGTCAAGCTAGGAAGGGGTAGGTTTTGTAAAGGGTTGGGTACGTCCCTGAAAAACGCCAGTTATATTGTGTAAAATTTTATGTATGTGGATAAGCGAGGAGTTGGTTGTAAAGGTTTGGGACCGTTCCTTAAAAACGTCTTGCAAACCCTGCGGGGACAAGCAATAAAGAGATACATACATACATACATACATATATAAAATAGGGATAGAAAAGACTAAAGAATATAATAGAATTAGAAAAATTGCTAATAATAAAGGAGTTGCCGATTTCTGTCTAAAAAATCTACGTGATTGCTCTAATTTTTACAAATTTTGAGATATCGAGCTGAATTTTCCTTTATGGATAGAGTATCATTAAAGGTAGGTTGGTATTGAATTTGGCAAAGATCGGTGAAAGGGTTACCGATTTTTGTCTAAAAAATATATAAGTGTTCGATATAGTGGAGTCGCAATAGGGATCAGAAACGTAGCGTTAAAGCATCGAGACATATTTCAGTAACAACAACAATATATTTCTCCTTATATGTACATGTTTGTGTTTGTATTTTCTCCGGCGGCGCCTTGAAGGCGCTTTATCAAAAAATAAAGTACTGGACTTTCAAAAGTTAAGTCTTTGGATGGCTTTATTCACAGGGGGCTTAGTGGGTGCCTCGTTATTGTTTAGATCGAGCTTTGAGCCCGGGGTGACGGGAAGCTTGTCCGTAGGTTGGTCCGGTGGGTCCACTGGCGACCAAGGGGCCAAGAGAGCTCGTGTGCACACCGTCTGTGTGGCCGAGTCCGTGTCAACTGAAGCAGGTGGAGAGCCGGTGGTCTCGAAATGCGGCAATCGCGCTTGGCCGCAATCCTGCGGGCCTGGTAAGACGTGCTTCAGGGAGCTCGAGTGGAATGAGCCGCGGTCTCCACTGTGATCAAAATCTAATTCAGCGGAGGAGAAGTCGCTCGACGCTTGCTTGCTAGAAAGCGGAGGATATCTCGCTCGACGCTACGACTAATCCGATCCACTCGACGCGTTCCTCGACACGAGATCGTGGAGTACCGCGGGGGGATCCGAATGAACGTTATAGCCGGGCCTTGTGCGGCCCGCCTTAAGTCGCCGCATGATCGTACTTTAAGTACGAGTAAATGTAAATGGGCTGGCGACGCTCCGCGGCAGATCGCGGCACCTGATACGCGCGGAGCCCTCGCGGGGTGGCCGGGCGCGCGTTGTCAGGCGCGCGAAGCTTGTGTAAGAAACCGTTAAGCTAAGTCATGTTGGCACCGCAGCTGGCAGGCCTGCGGAAGGGTCGGGAGGAGACATCACGCCGGACACGCGTGATCAGAGCCGAACACGGAGCTTGTTGCTCCGATTGTAATGCGCGGACAGACGATCGTGAGCCGCGAAAGGTAGAAGTAGACCGTCTCCGGTTGCGCGCTGCGGTGCCTAACGTATTGAATCGTGTGTAACGAAGCAGAAATAAACTGTATAAAGAGAAGCACATTTAATTCTATTTATCCTGACATTCATCCCGAGCTCATCCTTACACTTGTGTTCGACTTCTCGAGCAATAAGTTATACGTGTAATCATATATAGAGTATTGTCGCGTCTACCGCCGCACCGGATCCTCCCTGTTCATGCACGCACTCACACTCACGCCGAGTCGCGTTCGCGGTAAATAAATATAGGCGTCGTTCTTTGACAACCAACACAACTTTATTATAAATATTCCATACACGAGAGAGGCTTTCGTACGTCCGCCTCAGAGCAAGGACCACCAAGTTCTGTCTTTCTAATTAATTGGTTATTTGCCCAACAACCGCTGTTTTACGGAGCCGATCGATATATTGATCGGTCAGCTGACTCGCGGACGAAAAGCGTACCGGGCCGCACGCACGCAACAGTATCATTAAAGGAAGGTTGTTATTGAATCTGGCGATAATCGGTAAAAGGGTTCTTTCTTTATAAAATCTTGAATTTTTTGAAAAATGTCGTGGTTACTCTAATTTCCGCCAATTTTGAGACATTTATAATTCTATTTATAATTCTGTTATATTCTTCAGTCTTTTCGACCCCTATTTCATATATAATTCTTTAAGATTTGGTTGATTAGACCTAGCTTTATACGCGATCAAAGGTCCATATGCGAAGTCCATATATGAACCATGTAGCCTAAACTTCCAAAGTCAACATCGATTTGACATTGCGTCAATTGTAAAACCCCACTTGTGCTACTAAGCTGACCCTCTATCAATTCATAAAAAAATTAAATTTAAAATTAAAAAAAGTGTGCAAATTAGAAACTTGCACATTGCTTCCTCATCATTATTACAGATCGCTATCATTGCTCCTATTTTATTTCGCTTATAAAGCTTCCTCTATAAGGAAGCCAAATTAATACATACTAATAATTATGCATCAAATAATATACAAGCTTCTTCATAAGAGGAGCTTTGTGAGCGAAATAAAATAGGAGCAATGGTAGCGATCTGTAATGATGAGGAAGCAATGTGCAAGTTTCTAATTTGCACACTTTTTTTGAAGAAAGTGAGTGCCACTTACAATTTTAAAAGTATCGTAAAATCTAAATTAAATAAAAAAATAGTAAGATTAAATCAAAAAGAAAAATCAAACATCTAACTCATTGTAACTCAAATAGAATACAAGCTTCCTCATAGAGGAAGTTTTATGAAGGAAATAAAATAGGAGCAATGGTAGCGGTCTGTAATAATAACGAGGAAGCAATGTGCAAGTTTCTAATTTTTATTTATGAGAACATTTTAATACTTTTGCTATACAGAGTGAGCCACGCAATTGGGACGGGTTATATTTCGAGTTTGGTTAGTGATACAAAAAAATTGTACAGAAAAAAATTGAATGGTATGTGAATGTCTACTTTCCAACAAGTTTACTTTTTTTATAAATGCAACGATGCGCCTAAAAAATGCAAATGCACTTTTTTTAAAAATAAAATTACATATTTTTTTAAACGTAGATCGGTTCCTCGGAACAGCCTGCGTAAAAAAGTATTAAGGTACAATGTAAAAAAATAAAAAATTCGTGAGATATTTCATATTTTTGATAAGTCGTATGCTTTATTAAAAATGTTCGAACATTTTGCCTTCACATACCTAGTTTTATATCCTTGAGCGGTCGAATGTTGTTAATCGCTGATATTCACTGACTACTCTTGACGTCACGAGTTGACGCCTTTATGATGTTAATATGGCGATCTAATGTCACAAAACCTTGACGTCATAAAATGTACCGTATTTTGACGTCATGGGATGACGTCTTTTTCTTATTGTTAGCATAATGATTGTCGTGCCGTGCCGTAAAATGGATCTCAGGGCCGGAACCGGGGTCCGTCAATCCGCAAAGAACAAGGACAACACTCGCGAGATTTCTTAACACTTGCTTTTTTATTAATAAAGTTCATTCTTAGTTACACTCGTTTCAGATTATTTAAGTACCCTGACTTGCGGCTAGAACGCGATAACATTCACGCACAGGTCGCGGTACGCGTTTCGATTTAGACTGCCCGCCGCCTATTGCAAGGGCGGGCTTTTTATCGTGCCCGAGTTCATTGCCACATTGCCAACTCGGATAGCTTCCGAGTTGGTGTCGACACTCGGCTGTCAGCGCTTTTGTTTCCGGGATCGGGTTGCATCGGTCCGTGGCCGAGCGACCTGGTGATGCCCGGAATGCCACCTAAGGCATATGTTGCAATTACCGAAACTTGCGCTGACAGCTCGGTGTTGCAATTAGGCCATCTCGACTTCCGCCTCACAACATGATGTATTAAAGGCGCAAATGATTAAAAAATGGGTAGACACATGTGTAATATATGTCATTATTTTATTGAAATATTATTATAAACTTACATCTACATATTATATAAATATAGTATTTTTATTCATACATATAAATATATATTTTTATATATTTGAATAGAATATATAACAAATGTTTAATTATAATAAATATTTAGAATATAATAAAGGTTTAAAAATATCTAAGCAGAACTTTTGAGACTTTGATACAATAAGCAGCATCAAACTTTAACAACTTAACTGAAATGCTTATTGCACGTTTAGAAATCTTATCTAATCTTTTTAACAATTTAATTAAAAACTACTTATACTTTCACAGATTTTAATAGAATGTGCCTCTGACAACTTAACTAACAAAATATTATTGTATTATCAAAGATTTAAAAAAATGTATCTAAACTTTTGGCAATTTAAATAAAATCTTTATCACACTTCCGTATATTTAAATAAAATATACCAATCAAAATTATGAACGATTGGCAAACATATGTAACGAGAGGGAAACCCCTTTTCCTCACTCTCCGTGGATAGAAAGGGAGAAATATCGTGGATCAGGACTCGTTTCTCCGGAGCTCGAAGTTGACCAAGTCCGTCTTTGATCCATAATAGATCTGTAAAAATAACACAGCCACACAAAAAAAAATTATTTTCTGGCCTGGGGGTCAGACCATGTTTATTATATGTTTTTGGTGTCGCTGAAACCGAACCCGAAGTCCATTTTACCCCATCACGTCAGGTTTTTGACATAACCTTATACCTAATATATTGAACCTGAATCACAGTTATGTGATTGCGAGACGACTTCGCCCTTTTTTCTTGTAGTATTCAACTCTACATTGGCCAAGTCACCAACCAATGTAGAGCTGCGGTCGTATGATGACGACGCCTGCGGGACCGCATTCTCACCCTGACCAGCCGCCGATTCTGGGTATCCGAATCCCTGTCTCGTTAAACGTTTTCCACCTGTGCCTGCCATGACGGCATCAATGCCGTAATCCAGGGACTCAGCCGGATAACGGAATTGCTCCGTTGCCCGCCGTCACCGCGTGGAGGTGCCCTGTGAGGTTCAATTGAAATGAGGTTCAATGAAAAACATATAATAAACATGGTCTGACCCCCAGGCCAGAAAATAATTTTTTGTGTGTGGCTGTGTAATTCTATTAGTAGTAGTAGTAGTATAATTTTATTGCTTTCCCCGTAGGGTTTATAATCTTGTACACAATGGCGTTTTATAGGGACGTACCCAACCTTGTACAAACAAACTTCTCTCTTCCTATCCCGGCCTGGCCATATGCGGCCCCTTGCACTCTAGTTCCCTCCCTCCCTTCCTCGCTCCTAATCCTTACCCCCACTTCCTCTCCCCTCCTTCTCTTTCCCTCCTTCCTAGCTCACTCTTCCTCCCATTCCTCCCTCTCCTTATTCCACCTCTACTCTCTATCATCTATCCAAATTCTCCTGTTCATTACCCTTACTTTTCTTCCTTTCCCCCTCTCCTCCTTCGCCTTTACCACTATCCTCCACCTTGTCTTCCTTTCCTCCATCGTCAGATCCTCGTCCACCCCCACCTCCCAATTCCTTCTTATTTCCCAGCTCTTTTCCAATATCTCATCCCTATCCCTTTCGTCCTCAACCTCCACTAGCAACACCAATCTTCCTCCCTTTCCTTTCCAGCACCCCTTTCACCCCTATCCTTCTTCTTAAACTCTCTCTGCTATACCCTCGGATCGGCAACCCAGAGTTATTGCGACCAGTGCCGGGAGTCGTCGTCGATGACGGGCGACGGAGAGCGACTGGCGCTTAGAGACGGAAGGGACCTTCCGATCGAGCGACTTGCGCTAGGAGTCGACGAGGAGCGACTAGCACCTGGAGTCGGCCTCGAATTGCCTTCCCTGATCCGTAGTAACTCGAGCTGGAGTACCAAATCGTGATATC
Organism: Temnothorax nylanderi; assembly: GCF_030848795.1. Classification (NCBI taxonomy): domain Eukaryota; kingdom Metazoa; phylum Arthropoda; class Insecta; order Hymenoptera; family Formicidae; genus Temnothorax; species Temnothorax nylanderi. The sequence goes on along the minus strand of NW_027250554.1, from coordinate 5,559 downwards.
CAATGCGTGAAAAGATTTTCAGCAATCGTTTCAGCCGAAATATCTGCCACCGGTATTGCTTCTGGCCACCTGGTAAATCGATCGATCATCGTGAGGCAGTACCTGAAACCCCGAGAAATTGGTAATGGTCCTACAAGATCTATGTGAATATGCTCAAACCGTCTGGAGGGTCCACTAAATTCACCGATCGGCGATCGATTATGCCTATGAACTTTCGACTTTTGGCAAGCGATGCAGGGTCTTGCCCACTTATGGCAATCCGCCTTAGTTTGTGGCCAAACATACCGTTGTGCGACTAACTTTGCTGTTGCTCTGGTTCCTGGATGTGACAAGCTGTAAAGAGACTGAAAAACTTGCTTTCTGAATTTCTTCGTCACAAAAGGACGAGCAAAAGACGTAGATGTGCCGCAAAATAAAGTAGTATCTGTTCCAGGAATTGGAACCTTCTCTAGCTTGAGCGAAGAGTTCCCTTTCAGGAGATCCTGTACCTCGGAATCCTCTTCTTGTGCTCTTGCTAAATCTTTCAGGTTGACTGCAGTTTGAATTTCCTCCACTCTCGATAAAGCGTCAGCGACAACATTCTCTTTCCTAGAGATATGTTGAATGTCGGTGGTAAACTGCCCGATATATTGGAGATGCCGCGCTTGTCTTGGAGAACTGTGTTCTGCAACCTGTTGGGAAGCGTAAATTATTGGTTTATGGTCAGTGTAAACTGTAAACACCCTTCCTTCAAGCAAATGGCGATAATGCTTGATGGCCAAATAAATCGCCAAAAGCTCTCTGTCGTAAGGACTGTATTTTTGTTGAGCAGGATTCAGTTTTTTGCTGAAGAAGGCCAACGGTTGCCAGTCGTCTCCATTTCGTTGCTGGATTACTGCACCGATAGCAATATCAGATGCATCTGTCGTGAGTGCTAACTCTGCTTCCGGTTTCGGATGTGCCAGCAAAGTTGCTCGGGAAAGACTTTCCTTGCATCTGATAAAAGCTTCTTCAAGCTCTGAGTTCCAGGTAATTGGTGCTTTCTTTTTAGTTTTCGGTCCACCAAGCAGACTGTTCAATAAAGCCTGATCTTTGGCGGCTTCCAGAATAAACCTTCTGTAAAAGTTCAGAGTCCCAAGGAACTGTCGAAGCTGTTGGACATTTTCAGGCCTCGGAAAATTCTTGATTGCTTCAATTCTTTCCGGTGGAGGCTGAGTCCCTTTTTCTGACACTTCGTATCCGAGAAAAAGTATTTTGTCTACTCCAAAAACGCATTTGGCCGGGCTCAAAAGAATGCCGTACTCTTCCAGTCTTTTGAATAGCTTGCGTAAATGCTCTTCATGCTCCTTTTCATCTTTGGATGCTATCAAAATGTCGTCAATGTAGACGTAGCAGAAATCGAGATCTTTCAGTATCTCATACATAAAGCGTTGAAAAGTTTGAGCTGCATTTCGAAGGCCGAAGGGCATGAATAAATATTCAAAAAGCCCAAAGGGTGTTACAATAGCTGTCTTCGGAATATCGTTAGGATGAACAGGAATCTGATTATAAGCTCGCACCAAGTCTAGCTTCGAGAAGATTTCTTACCATGAAGATTTTGCGAAAAATCTTCAATGTGTGGAATCGGGAATTTATCTGGCTCTGTCCTATTATTTACTCCTCTGTAGTCTCCACAAGTTCTCCAAGCGCCCCCCTTCTTAGGAACCATATGTAGAGACGAAGACCAGCTGCTTTTTGAAACACGAATAATTCCTTCCTGAAGCAGAAGATTAAACTCAGCTTTTGCTGCCTTTAGTTTATCGGGAGCCAGTCTTCGTGGTCGACAGGTAACTGGAGGTCCTGGGGTCGTCTTAATGTAGTGCTCTGTTGAATGTTTCGCAACACGAGTTCCAGGAGTTGCTCTAATGAGACCTGGGAATTCCGCCAGGATTTTATGGTATTTATTCTCTATGGCAAGGACTTTCAACGATTCTATCGTTTCTGAGCCAGCTGATCCTTTAGCATGGATTTGTGTTTTGCCATCCAGCAGGATTCTCTTCTGCAAGTCCGGCAGTAGATGATAGTGAGCTAGGAAGTCTGCTCCTATAATTGGTTGAGAGACGTTCGCAATTACGAACCTCCAAGGAAATGCACGTCGCAATCCGAACTCTGGCTGAAGAGTGACCCATTTGTATGTCGAAATTGTCGAACCGTTTGCTGCGAATAATTCATACTTTGAAGGTTTGACAAATCCTGCTACCATTGTCCTTGGAAATGCGCTCACATCAGACCTGGTATCTATGAGAAAACGTCTTTTTGTTACCTGGCAAGTTACGAAGAGGCGGCGGGGCTTTGGGGCTGATTCACTGGCCGCCATCAGTGACTGCCCTAGTCTTTTTCCGTCTTGAAAGCGCACGGTTGCGTGCACTTCTTTGCCTTGTCACCAAAACGATTATGGTAGAAGCAGTTTTTTTTCGTTGTAATCTTTCGATTTTGACTGACTTCTACTTCGGCTTCGGCTTCGATCTCTTTTTGAATCGAATTTCTTCTTTGATTTATCTCTAGAGAGACGCGTCGTGAGGGACTCGACCTGTTTGGTCAAAGCTAAAATCTGCTCTTCTAAAAGACCGTTTCTCAGACACTGTCGGAATTTGAGTCGCTTGGAAATCTTGCAGGAAGGTCACACTCGAAGATTGCTGTTGAGCGCCCATGGCGACTCAGAGTCTGGAGTCGTGCTTCTCCCGGTTGAGCGGAGGTAGTTCGCACGAGTAGTCACTATCGCGATGTAAGGAACGTCTCGGGTTCCTTGACGATCACGCACTTTTAACAAAATGATTGGGCGGCGATGGCACGCACAAATTGGTGGAGAAACCACGCACACAGAATGTTTGCCATTTTGTCGAAATCACTTGATTCGGAGACGTGCGAAACGAGTCTGCCATGAGGCCCTTCTTTTCCGCTCGGCGAGTTCTTGAGAGACGGAAACGGGGGAGAGATCCGAAACGCGGCGCTCTCTAATTGATCCGATGATTGACGGCGTTGCGCGATGGGCGCAATTATCGCGAACAACGACACTGCGCGTGTCCAGAATTGCGTCGTGCTCCGATTCTCGACAAGTCCGACATGCTCGCACATGTGCGTGGGGCGACATCAACGTGTGATCGACCACGCAGGGCGGCGTGATCGGCAACCCCGTGCGGATCGAATACGTGCCACGAGACTGACGGCAGGCACGTAGCAGTCAGCCTCACGGCCCGATGCTTACATCGAGATTGCTATGTTCGATTCTTAACAATATGCAAGTTTTTCTCACCTTATTGAACAGAAGAACAGTTCTGTTATTAAGAAATTTGAGACGATCGCTAATACAATGTCGACAAGATGGCAGTCCAATTTTCTTTGTTTACGTGACGTAAGCGCTTACATCGAGAACTGTAAGAGCCGGGGCTATATTCTGTACATACGTATCGACGGTTGTCGGTTTATTGGTAAGTGTCGTTACACGGCTTTTATGATATAAATATACTTGTGCAACGAGTGATAACGACATTTACCAAAAAACTGTCGATACGCGTGTATAGGGTGAATTCCGAACGTTAGCTCGGCTTATTTTTGTTTCTGGATATTGGCAGCCACTTAACTAAGCCGAGAAGTGTTCCGAACTTATCATAACCTACAAACATCGGCAGCTTGCAACCCATACAGCACACAAATGTTGAATCAACATCTCAAAAATATTGCATTGTAACATATGCAATATTGCATTAACGTTGCAAAATATAGATTCAACGTTGAAAAGACATTGCACAACCGTCTAATGTCCGCTGAATTGCAATGTCTTGTAGACATTGTTTCAACATTTCAACATTCATAAAACATTGCTTGATCGAATGGGCTAGTGATCTTAGGCGATCTTCCGACGCTTCTTTCTTGCTTATACTTGTATATAACACACATCTTTATAGTGTTCAAAAATCTTGTAATGATATACTAACTAGCAAATATTAAAAACAATGCAACAACAATTAAGTTGTTAAATATTGATTAACAGAACGTGTTTTTTTTACAATTGTTGGAAGTTTTCTGAGCTCAGATTGGATTATTCCTTTAGATCTAAACGAAGTGCCGGGTCCGAAGACCCGCGGATGTTTCAATTTTGCTCCGCCGGGGACCTGCTTATATTCTCCCCAATTGAAATTTACTTACGAGTTGATCTTATCGTCATGCGCCGTCTAGCGGTGTCGTTGCGAATTAGCGCGGAAAGACTAATAATTTATTCAAAGTTGTTTTAATGTTGTATCAACAGTAAGAATCAATATAGAAGAAGCAACTTAGATTCAACGTTAAAAACATATTTGTACTTCAACGGTCAACATTGCAACGTCTCAGCAACGTTGTTTCAACTTTTTGTGCTGTATGGGCAACTGACAAGCAAAATCGTCTTTTGTTAAGAAAAGTGTAACTTAATTATTGCGATCTTTGATTTCTAAGTATAAAATATTTGACATTTCTTCTCTATTTCACTTTTACAAACTATAATCCCTGACAACACTATACGTGATAGACGTGCTACTTTGGTCGCAAAGCCGCAGAATTTATGATACGTCTTTCGCACGTCATTACGTACAACTAAAATAATCAGATTTTAATCAGCTGTCTGTTGGATTTTATGCGGTTTATGATTAATATTTCGTAAATAAATCATATTTTATTTCTTATTACAATTTTACACGTAACGTGTTACGTCGCAGACGTTGCATAGAATAATGTTTTATAATTGGTGATACTTTAGTTATGTTTACACTGTTGTATATGTTATATTTAAATAAACGTTAGTTAAATCCGGTTTATAGCAACTTAAGTACAACTGTAGGAGATTGGTACAACGTACATAATACAGTATCAATCAGTAAGAATCAATTTTCTATAAATATAATTTAAAAATGTTGAAAAACCAGACTGGTTTTTCTATATTATGTAGATAAAATACAGATTAAAATGCATTATGATACTTGGTTGTAGCAAAAATTAAAAACAATCTAGGTAGCATACCTATATCAAAATGACGTAAGAAACTGCAGGTGCCATGATTACTGGTCCAATGATGTCAAGATGACCAAATAATACCTAATTTAAAACGTCTTTTTGTCATGTCTTAATAACAACGTACAAAACGTTATAATATATATCGTGATTTTTAAGTCATTTTTTTAAATAAATTTTTTCTAATATAATTGAAGATATAATAATGTCAACAGTTGTTACAGAATATTACAAACAAATTTGTATTACAAAATTAACTTTTCATAAATATCTATATATACGAGGGTTGGTACGAAAGTAATGCCTCCTAATTTTTTCTCAGAAAATTTTATTCCTCGAACTTTGGTGTTTACATGAGTTTAATCTTACATCTTTATGGTGTACATTTATTATTTTCCACATAATAACCATCTCTTTCTATACACTTTTACCATCTGTGAATAAGACGCAGTATACTCGTGCGGTAAAAGTCTTTACTTTTATTCTTGAGGGCTCGATCAACACTTTTCTTTAGCTCATCGTCACTCATCTAGAATTTGACCTGACAAAAATTTGAAT
>NW_027250553.1:0-11699 GCF_030848795.1 Temnothorax nylanderi | reverse complement strand
AAAAATTACTTGTTGTAGAATACTATCCCAAAATTCTACATAAAATATATGGTAATCGTACCAAAAGCATATCATATTTTTAAAAAATAAAAAAATACTTATTTTTTAAAAGTACCACCTACCCAGTTTATTGCTTCCAAAAATTATGTCCGATAGGAAACTACTCCAAGATTCTAGAAAAATTTTTTCGTAATTGTACAAGAAAGATATCGCGACTGAAAAAAATCAAGAACATTAATTTATTTTTTTTATTAATGTTTCTGTCATCAGAAACCTTTCCCGAATTTTCCACAAATGTGTCTCAATGATATCTACAACATATTAAAATTTCATCAAAATCGGTAAAGCCGATCAAAAGATATGAATTATTTTCGAAATTTTTTTTTTTACAGCAAAACAGTTCAATGTTAAAGACTAATATTTGACTAAATTGTAAGAGACACTGATAGCAATCAAAGCAAAAAAAAATGAACATGATCCGTGTGGGGGCACATTGACCCTTCTTATCCGGCTACGGCCTTAGTTCTATAAATCAATACTATAAATTTAATATTTATTGTATTTGTTATAGAAGTTATTATTTTACCCCATCAAGAATGGATAGATCCTTTGAAAGAGTTTTACATCATTCATTTACATTATAAGAAAAAAAATTATTAGAGGTGCAAGAGATGCAGTAAATTGTCAAGTCTAATAAGTACCCGCGTCAATACATACTATGTATACTAATTCACATTCTCAATTATGCTACTGTTATTATTTGTCATCAGACAATTATAAACATACACATAATAATTAGACACATATTATATGGAGGGGTTAAAGCCATAGTGGTGTAAGTCAATTTTTTTGACCACTTTTTTTTTCTTCTTTTTTCAACATATCTGCATGTGTAGACTGCATCTATGAACTTAACTCGATAGGTTAAAAAAAGTGACTTACACCACTATGGCTTTAACCCCTCCATATATATATACGCACATGTGTGCATAAGAATATATGTAATTTATAAAAGAGGGTGCTTGTTAGCCTTGGTACGTCACTGCCTTCTGCTACGGACGGCCAGAAAGCATTTTCAGGCCGTATTGCTCTCCGCATAGACGCGGCAACGCCGCACGGTGCGGCGTTGCCGCGTCTATGGAGTCTAGCACAGGGGCTTCAAGCGTAATACGGTCGACCGAATCCTCAAAAAGTTCCTTCCTAAGTGGTAGATGGCGTTACTAGATGCCACAAATACATGTATAATTCATATCGGTGAGAGCTGTTTCGGCAGTGTCTGTATCGGTGAGTGTCGGTTGGTGTCGGTGAGAGCTGTATCGGTGGCAATCAGTCGTATATTGTGGTATATTGCAGATTTGGGTTACAGCACGTGATGGTTACAGTAAGTTGAGAATAATTATACCTGCGTAAAGTATGCAATGATAACGTAATGATACCGTTTACCAAATAAATCTAAGGACCAACCCAGCCCCGGGATTCTGTAAACATTCATAACAGCCAGAGCCATTTTTTGAAAACGGACCGTACTAATTTGTACTTCTAATAATACCTGCGCAACGATACCGAAACTGTCGTTAAGGAGTTACAGAATTCCGGGGCAGATAAATTTTGATAGCTGCATAACCCATATGCAGCTATCCAAAGTTCTTCTAGATCCTTACTCATACAAGTCTGAAAAGAAATTAAATAAAAATTGCAAAGTAATTGCTTTAATTTAACTTATATTTTATATTTTTTATATTCTATAATTATTTACTTTTTTGATAGGAATGACTACGTCATATAAAAAATGTGAAGTAGAAGGTTGTACTTTTAACATTGAAAAAAAGTACCATTTTCCAAAATTATTAGAACGATGTAGACAATGGATAAGTGCATGTGGCAACAGAAACTTATTGCAATTATCTCATAAACAATTGAGAGAAAAAGTTGTCTGTGATGCCCATTTTGAACAACGCTTCAAATTTAGCAAAAGGCTTAGTAATATGGCCATTCCAACACTGAATTTACCTGGTATATACATATTAAAATATATTTTAATTAACTTATTTGAATAAATTTTATATACATATACATATATATATATTTTTTTTTTATATACAGATTCCATTGATACATCAATATACAATCCTAATGAAAGTCAAAGAAAAAATATAGATTTGCCAGTTACAGCAACAAATGTTACAAAAACATTAATAGGTGACATAATTAATATATAGAATATTACATAATGAAAGGAACGCGTTTTTTATATCTTATGAAACTGTGAACATATTTTTACAAATTATCCTGCTGATTTGTCAGTTATTATTAATTTGGAATCTGATCCTAATAAAATAGCACAAATAAAACAAACAACTTCGCAAGTTACAGATGAACAGTTTGATGCTGATGAGATAGGACAGATTGAACAAACAGGTACAATATGACTAATATTTAATCATTTTGATATCAAGTTTTCTATATATATATATATTTTTTTTTTAAATATATTATTTAAAACTGAGTATATACTGTAGTTATTTATAACCTGTTTTGTATTTATATTTCTATAAATGTACTGTATTTATAATCTATTTTGAATTACTTTTAGATACAGCGTCTATTGAGTATTCAAATATCACAGACACCGAACAACCAAATTGTTCAACATCATTAGTTCCACAGCGCAAATTGAAACGCAAATTATCAACTAAGGAAAAGAAGAAAGGTAGTAAACGTAATAAAATTGATTTATATTCTCAACCATGGAGATGTGATTTATACTAATCATGAAGATGTGACTTATATTTTTAATCATGTTATGTTCTCAATCATTTATATTCTCAATTATTTATATTCTTAATCATGAAGTTGTAATTCATATTCTTTATATTATGAAGCTATGACATATGACATGTCTGAAGATATAACATATTACATACAAAAAATATATTGTCTTATCTGAATTGTTTGTCTAAATTTTATTTATCTTAATTATTTCTAGATTCCATATTACACCTTTTCCACGTGACCCGACAGTCACAGTTATCTGTGCGCGACAAACATGTATACAATCAAATAGTACACTTAATGAAAATTTCAAGGCAACAGAGAAAGAGAAGAGTTTCCTTATACCAGCGGTTGAAAGAGGTGAAGAAGTTAGGCAAAAGTAATTTTATTACAACAATTGAGGAAATGCCAGATCCGATGCAAACATTCTTTTTATCCAATATTAATAATTTCAAAACAGATAAGTATAATCGGCGTTATTCAATTAAAGATAAAGCCTTTGCGCTGACATTAGCAAAGAGAAGTCCAAAATTATATAGATTTCTAGTCAATATTTTCTGCTTACCTAGTATCGAAACGTTAAGAAAAGTAATCAAAAATGTATCTATAAGTAGCGGCATATCAGAATGTGTATTTGAAAAATTAAAAGAAAGAGTCTCCAAATTTAAAGACTACCGAGAAAAATATTGTGTACTTTTATTTAACGAGATGAAATTAAGCGCAGGCTTATATTATAATGCATCGATTGATATTATAGAAGGGGTTGTTGATACAGGTTTTGATCGAAACATTAATATTGCGGATCATGTCACAGTATGGATGTTAAAAGGTATATATGGACAAAGACCATGGAAACAACCCCTTCTATATACATTTTGTAAAGGCACATCTTCATGGCAGGATATTGCGTGCATGTATAAAGATATAATAAAACGATGCCATGAAATAGGTTTAGAAATAATAGCTTCAGTCTGTGATCAGGGTAGTACAAATGTTAAAGCGATCAAAACTATGATTTTTGATAGTAAAAGAAATGCACCAACGGAAATGGAAAAACATGATAATATAATAAATATAGAAGGCATTAAAGTAATACCATTATATGATCCCCCGCATTTAATGAAATGCATTCGCAATAATTTGTTAACGAAAGACTGTAAATATATGTTAGAGGATAATGTTACAAAAGTTGCTAAATGGTCAAACGTGATACAAACTTATTTTATTGATAAGAGCAGAGGACTTGATGGATTCTTAGACAAAATTAAGGATTCTCATGTCATACCAGAAAAAATAAGAAAAATGAGAGTACTTTACTGCACACAAGTTTTCTCAAACACATATTTTAAAGTAATGTTGTTATATAGTGAGCAAGAATTAGAAAGTAGATGTAAGACATGGAAAATGCCTCGTGATGGTACAGATACAGCTTATTTTTTAAAATTTTTTAATGATCTTTTTGATAGCCTTAATGGAGGCATTAGAATGCGTGATCGAAGTATAAATGAGGAGACTATGACTTCTACTGCAGCTGATAATTGCACACAAGAAGATATATGGAATGCTGGAATAAGATTTTTACAAAACATGTCTTTTATAAAAACAAAAAAACATGATAAAGAAAGACCCGATGTCCTAAACAATTTCCAACATACTTTACGTGGGTTTAAGTTATTAAGAAGTTATTTAAGAGAATTAGGTTTCAATAGTTTTGCCACACGTGAATTTAATCAAGATCCTTTAGAGAATTTTTTCTGCCAAATTAGACAACATGGAGGAAGAAATATTATTCCAACTTGCTCTAATTTTTCTACTTATTACAGAACTTTATTAATAAATTCTTGCACGCAATATACATCATCTGGCAGTAATTGTGAAAATACTAACATGGAAAACTTAATACATTTTTTAACGATACCTCTTTATAACGAGTTGGACGAGATTAATAACAATATTTATATTCCACAAAATGTAATGGAAGAATTACTCAATAATATAACAGAAAATTTTAAAAATATTGTTGAGAATATCTTGTCTGCAGTAAGATTTTGTGATATTTGTTGTGCCTTATTAATAAGCAACCAAGAGGCTGTAATAGAATATATAAAAAAAATAATTGCCATAACAAATTATTTTTTTAATAAATATTGTTACATTACTAAGCTAACCAAATATATAAAAACAAATATTAAGGAACTAATCATAAGTATTAATTCTGATATATGTTGCGAACAAAAGCATATTGAGGAATATGTGATGAATAAATATATAATAGTACATATCCGAAAAAATATTAAAATAATGAATAACATTTTAAATGGAACAGAGACTCCAACGGCACAAGCAAGTGAACTACATTCTCTAGCATATAATTATTTCAAGAAACATAGTAAAATAATCTCTAAAAAGCATGATGAGTAACATACCGAATTATAATATATAATTGAATTACTTTTATTTTACAATTGTTTATTTTCTTATTGTGTTACTAAAAAATGAGAAATGTAGAATATTATATAAGGCATATATTATGTTTATTTACGCGTAAGTTCAATGTTTTATTGTATTTTGACACATAATTAATATATATATAATAAATATATTATTAACTATAAATTATGCTATCTGTTTTATAATATTTTTAATTTATTATCTTCCTTTAAGTTATACATACTATTTAGATTTAATCTCTCCGAAAATCATCAATACATAAATAATATAGTAGAACATAATAATATATAGGCCTGTTCTTTTCAGCTGAACTGCTGCATTAGTTCAAAGTTTATCTTTTTCCTTCCAATGTGGGGTAAAAAAGATAAACTCTGAACTAGTGCAGCAGTTCAGCTGAAAAGAACAGGTCTATTGAAACATATAGAGAATGAGCTATATATAGGTTTAATATGACATATATATACGAGTTTAGTTCCTCCCTAAGTGGTAGATGGCGCGCACAATTACCCACAATTTTGCTTCAGCTTATTATCACAGACGATTGGAGCCCCTGGTCTAGCATATGTCTCTCTACCGTGCGTCCGCGTGAGCAATTTTTCAACGTTGGTAACACTGAAACCGGAGTTTCGCGTTGTCACCACACGAGGTCTCCAATATCAATTCGGAGTTTGCCTGGGTCTCCTGCCGACCCTTAATTATATTAAGTAATAGTGTGAAATATTCATGAGGTACGATTTAGGCGGTACGCATTCGGCAACTCTCCTTTACGTTATGTTAATATCAAGGTTGTAAAAATGCTGGTAATAAAAACATTTGTCTCAAGAAGCCTTGACTTTCCATTTCTCCACGGAAACGGGTGTGGAGCATAATCTATAAAACAGCAAGTTTTCTCCTACAGTCTTCAGTTTTCGGAGTGAAGTCAACATGGCAAGCAGAACACCAATACAAACCTTTTACGCCGGAGAGGCGATATTCATTACAGGTATTAATCTATTTTTGCTTGCAAATTTCTTTAACTGCAAATTTCTCAAAATTGCGATATTTTTAATAAGATAATTGATGCTATTTAATGTTTAATATTCTTAAAATGTCTTTGAAGCTAATATTTGTTTATTGTTTGTTCTTCATCAGAACAACCGAAAAATATCCTAGAATTAAGATATCGACAAAATTTAAATTATATTTATTTTGAATATTCCTTGAATTTTCAAACAACATTTTGTGCTATGTCGTACATATACAGGGTGCCATGTAATATGCGGACCAATGTTCGTGAGCAGGTAGAGCGGATAAAACTGATTCGCGAAAAGAGTCCTTTACGTTTTGTATGTTTCTTAATAATTAATAAAAAATTAATTAATAAAATATGCGAATCAGGATGCGTCCGTGCTATTCGATGAGAAGCTGTAGGCGCTGCAGCCCAACGTTCACGTAGTTATATACGCGTGGCGAGTAGTGCTTGCAATCCCGCGCCGTTTTCATCAGTCCCGCGGGATTAATGCGAGATTGTTTTCAATCCCGCGGATCCCGTGGAATCCCGCGAGATTTGGCAATGTCTTAAGAAAATAATATTTTTTACATAAATAATTAACTTTATTCAGATAAATATAATTATTTAACATGTAAACATTATTGAGATCTTGTTTTATATTGTTACACATTACTTTATAGTATAATAACATTAATAAGTAGGTTTTCAAAAAAATTATAAGATACATGGTACATAATGTATCACACATTATTAATAACATTTTTCAATGCGAATAATGTGATATAAAGAAATAGATAAAACGTATCGGCATAAACGAACAAAATATTTGATCTGTAGATAATTAACTGAAAACAATATTAATTTTTCATACAAAACTAAACATATAGTTAAAATAAAACATAATTGTACTATAATAAAACAAAATATATTATTTATCCGACAGTTCCGATACATTAAATTAATTTTAAAATTGCACAAAAATGTTTAAGACCGATTATCATATAAAAATTAAGCTTTGAGTTGAACCTAGTAAGTTAGTATTATTAAATGTTCAATATAAAATAAAAAATAGAAAATTATTTAATTTAAGAAATTAAAGTTACATTAAAATAAGAAATAATTTTTAATTAATCAAATTATCAAACTTGTAATTTTTTTATGATGTAGAATTTTGGAAATATGATCTTAAAAAGCAAAGACTATTAATGGTTTCATCCCCCAAGCTGATTCTCAGATCACTACATAAATATCCTGCAGCCGAAAATGCTCGCTCTGCTTCTACGCTTGTCGGTGGAATTGTTAATAGATATTCATATGCAATACGAAGATATTTGTCTTTAGTACCCTCATTTTCAAAAGCGCTCATTTCTTTCTTTAATATGTTTTCTATATTTTTAGAAAGATCCTTCGATTCGGTTACTTCGGAGTATTCATTCTGCAATTTTATCTCTAACTCTTTCTCTAAAGACAGAATAGGAGGGCAGGTTCATCTTGGTCTTCGTCGGAATGATTAAAATATAAATCAGTATCGGACGTACTTAGAATATCATTTTATCCGTGTTGATTATTTAAAACTCTTTGTAATAGGTTTTTTATTTCTTTGCGTATCGTTATTTTTTTAGGCATTAGAAAATGTACTACCTTCCGGATTTTTAAAATAATTTTCAAATTTATTCAGATTTTGCAAATATAACAATATACCAGTTACGTCAGTACGGCGTTGCCCAATCCTACGACGAAGTGCCACGGCTAAGTTAGTGCTCAGAGGAGTAGACTGCTTATCTAGTTTTTCTAGTATAAAACGCAATGTTGTTTCCGCTGTAATTGATCAAAGCTTTACTTATACATAATCTAACATTATAAAAGCGTTCTAACATGTTTAGCAGGCTATTCCAGCGAGTCTTACAATCTAGAATTAATTCTAATCTTTTACCGCGTTGTTCTTGAACATATATTTCTGCAAAATAACATCATTTTTTGTAGGTGATTTTCTAAAAAGCTTTACAACTTTTCGCACTTTTGTAATAAGATCTCTATAATTTGGAACTACTTCTATGGATGGAGGAATATAATTTACTGTCAAACCACCTTCTTCGTCATCGTCATCGTCAAGATATCTCAGATTGAACGGTGTTACAAATTTCTTGAATTGCTTCTTGCTCCTTATCTTCACTTGCTGTAAAATTTTTGTACAAAACATCAATAATAGCAAGCTGTATGCCATGAGCATAACAAAGTTGTTGATAACATGATAGTATAAGCCTCCCAACTTTTATCATCACGCTCGCTCCATCGGTGGTTATAGCAACAATATCATCTTTAATGGTTAGATTAAAGTTCTTAAGACGCTCTTCAACCATGCTCACGCAATGCTCTGCTGAATAAGAACCTTGGATTTTGACCAATCCAAGATTACAATGCTTTTTGTTATAGTGTAGATTTATGTTTAAGTATCTCCGGTTCTTTCGAGATGTCCACTCATCGAATGTTAATGAGAACTTTGGTTCTGCACTTGAAGTTTTGTGATTTCATTTATCATATTGGCTTTTACAGATCTGAGAATGTAATAACTATAGACCTTATTGTGTTTGGAGATGATGGAAGTTTATGGCCACTTTTCATAAACAAATTCCTCAAATCTAAAGATTTGCAAAAGAAATTAAAAGAAAAACCATCTTTGGCAGTCATTCGTGATATTATTACTTCCAGAGAATTATCTTTTAAAAAGTAATCACTTATTTTGACCTTTTTTTTGGTATGACATTTTCGACATCATTGTTAGACGGGGTAGTTGACGAAGTAGAAGGTGTAGATGCTTGACGAATTGTCTGTGACACATTTTATTGACTCTCACGTGATAACGCTGCTTTTGACTTCACATCTATACAATGTTTGCTCTTCAGGTGCGTCACTAACCTACATTGCATTTTTTTGAAAATTGAGATAATTATACGGATATACATAATGCAAATAGCGTATACATAAATTGTGAATAAATAATTACCCTTTTCTTGATCGTTGACTTAATTTTAAAACTGCAGAACACAGTAGGCATTTAGCGTTTTCTGAATTTTTCCCTTTTTCAAAATATGTCCAAACTGTTACCGTCTTATCAGTGGCTACTGTCTCATCATACTCATCAACGCACATTAAACTACTCCATTCTTCATCAGACATTTTTCTTTCACAAGTAGTACTAATAAATAAGATTAAACTCGCGTGCGTCTGATCTTTGTCATAAGAGACGAAGCAGTAGGGGTATTTACTTACGTTTAGACAAAACTAACAAAAGTCTGACGACGCGACGCTCGAACAACTGACAGACGACGGACGGAGTGGAGTGGAGAAAATCGTTCGAAAAGTTTCGCGCAATTTTATCGTTCACGCAGTCGTTGCAGTCCCGCAAATCCCGCGGAATCCCGCAGGTATAATTTTATATTTGCGGGATTAAAAATAGCGTGAAATGCGGGATCCCATTTTGCGAGATTGCAAGCACTAGTGGCGAGACATCGGGAGGAACGCTAAGTAAATAACAATGGCTATACATGAGCGACATTCGTGCACAGCCATTGTTATTTATAAAGCGCTTCTCCTAATATTTCGCTACACGTATAGCAACGTGAAACTCTGTATATGTACATAATGTATATCACTTTGTTATTTTGTTTTATAGGAGGGACTGGTTTTGTTGGAAAAATTTTAACTGAAAAACTGTTACGAAGTTGTCCCGATATTTCAACGATATATCTGCTGATACGTTCGAAAAAAGACAAATGTCCCAAAAGCCGACTGGACGAGATGTTTGAGAAACCTGTGAGTATCTCGAAAATAATATCGAAACATGATGTATATTTGTAATTGATCGTTATTCAAATCTGTAATCCATAGCTTTTTGACCGAGTAAAAGAAGAGGTACCCAACTTCCGCAAAAAAAATCGTACCGATCATAGGCAATCTCGAGACAGAAGACTTCGGATTGTCAGAAAATGACAAGAACATACTGATAAATCAGGTAATTAATTCAGATTATGAATATCATTAAATTGTCTATACTACTACATTCTAATACAATAAATAATGTATTGCATATTTATAAAAGCATTACATTTTACATATATCTAATATAATTATCGATGCAATTAGAAATAAATTGTGTACCTTATTCTATTTAAAGCATGTATATTTATTATAGGTATCCATAATTTTTCACATAGCAGCAAACGTGAGATTCAATGAAAATATCATCACTTCTACGATAATAAACGTTAATGCCACCGCCACCATCTTAAACTTGCAAAGCGCATGCCAAATTTAAAAGTAATTCCTTTATCTAATATGTGTTCAGTAATAATAATTAGCAAACAATTATTTATATTTTGCAATTTTTTTACTAATTTTTAGAAAGAAACATAAATTACGCTTAACATTTACTTTGCAGTCACTTATCCATACATCAACAATATATGCAAACTGCCATGTGAAACATATCGAAGAGCGGTTCTACTCGTATCCCATCATTCACAAAGACCTTATCATGTTCACACGTAACTTAACGAAAAATATAACTGAGGAAAAATGTCTAGGTAATTCTTTGATGCTCAATGTAATAAAATAATTAAATATATTAATAAAGAATAATAATGTATCGTTTGGCTAGAATTATTTCACGATGGCCGAATATATATACATTCACGAAAGCGATTGCGGAAGGACTTCTCAGAGACGAAATGGGGATTTGCCAGTAGGAATATTTTGACCTGCAGTAGGTAATAGAATAATTATAAAACTAGCAGTTTTTTTTGCTAAAGAATTTATTAAATAACATTTATATGTAATTATTTTCAACTGCTTTGCATAATTATGTGCTATACAATTCTATAATTGTAAAATAATAATAAACCGTCGCGGATGTGTGTGTGTGTGTGTGTGTGTGTTGTGTGTGTATGCGTGCAATGTGTATGTCGCGTTTAGCTTACAATAAGTTTGATTTTTGCGAATCATCTACATAACTAGGAATAATTAAGATTTCTTTCTTAAGTTTTATCTAGCGCCCATGAACCACTTGTCGGATGGATGGACAATATGTATGGTCCATTAGGTGTCATGATACCATCGTTACTTGGTATCACAAGATTTCATCGTTATAATCCCGATTTTAAGGCAAATATAGTGCCCGTCGACTTTACAATAAACGCTTTAATTGCTAGTGCGTGGGACGTCTTTAATAATAAATTCAGGTATGAATTATGATCAGGTATTTGACCAACATCTAAGTAGCTAATTTACATAAAATTGTATTTCTACTATTTTGAGCATTGTCATCAGATAATGGGATAATAATGCTTCAACCTCGTAAATTGTTTAGATTATTTTTTAAACATGATTTTTAATGACTTATTATACATGTTTATATTATTTCTTAATGCTTGTAACAAACTAACATCATGAAGCTATAACAATTAAATATGAAATTTAACAGATCAGA
>NW_027250552.1:0-12081 GCF_030848795.1 Temnothorax nylanderi | reverse complement strand
ACAACGGCGCGCAAGGAAAAGACTCGATGCTCGATCCTCGATCAGGATCAGATTCCCACCCCCGAGCCTTCTGCATGTGTTATTCTCATCTCGCTCACTCCAATTACTGTCTCGCTCGCTCTTATACCTTCTCGCTCGCTCACATAACGAAAAATCAATAACTTTGCGTTACCGACATTAGCACGGAACGCAACCTAAATCGTGCACGTATGTGTTACCCCGTGGCCCACGTGGACATTGGCTACGTAGTTCATGTGCACGTTTTACATCGTTCCCAGAGGGCGTATCGCGTTCGCGGATCACCTAAAACCGGGCCGTGTCGTCTCTCATTCTTCTCTCTGCCAATATACGAAAAGTGGAAACAAATATGGCCGATAAGAGCAAGCGAAAACAGGGATAAATATATGCGTGCGCACGACGTCATTTTCCGGGAAGTGCCGATTGTTACCGAAGCTGAACCGAATGAAATCCCATCATCCCGATGTACTTAAAAGTATTGCGACTTAATACTGAAGAAGAAAAAGATTCTTCGGCACGCCGAAGAAATGCGGATTCAACGATAGTGAGCGACGCAATAGACTGGTTATTTTTGACCGATTGTTTTTTTTCGCGTGTGTTTTCATCACTCTGAGGATGAAATGATATAAATCGACGCCGCTATTATTGATGTGCACCAGATCGAAACCTCATCTGTCGATAGCATGTGTCGTTGAATGGTCGTTGACGCGACATTTTCACGCGAATGGTCGTTTGTGCCTATCAAGCGGATACGGCGGCTCGTCCGGGAACGTTCGAGCCCAAAGGTGCGATTTCACGATGACGCTCGACGCTGGATTCGAGCGTCAAATTTGGTCACGTGATTAGATTCAGAGGGATGCGAAATATAACCTAACCACTGGATTGGCTGAAATGAGCGTCGAGTGTCAAAGCTAAACACAGTTTAGCTTTTTGACGCTCGAATCCAGCGTCGAGCGTCTTCGTGAAATCGTACCTCAAAGCTGGAAAGATCCTGAAGAAGCTTCAAGATCCCACAATAACATTGCCTTGCTCACGCAATCCTGCGCCTCGATCCACTGTCTACTTCCACGTGATGTTCGGCAATTGTGATGACTCGCTAAATGGTATGAATTTTTTAATATAAATGTTTAAATAAAGTGTCGTACATATATATTATTTTATCGCGTCTTTTGAGGTTAGAGTCGATTAATTTATAAATATTATAACGCTATATTTATTATTTCTATTCCTATTTATTAGTAATCCAGTGTTTGAAAAGAGCGCTCTAAACGCGGATAGCGTAAAGGTGCGATTTCACGATGACGCTCGACGCTGGATTCGAGCGTCAAAAAGCTAAACTGTGTTTAGCTTTGACACTCGACGCTCATTTCAGCCAATCCAGTGGTTAGGTTATATTTCGCGTCCCTCTGAATCTATCACGTGACCAGATTTGACGCTCGAATCCAGCGTCGAGCGTTATCGTGAAATCGCACCTTAACAGGCGTGGCAACAGTGGCCACGAGGCGCGCTGCCGAGCGTTCGAGATGTTGCCGGTCCGCGCTAGAGTCGCGACGGAGAGAGAGAGAGCGCTACACTACGGCGTCATTCGATCACGGTCCGCAGAGCAGTATAAGCTACTCACAGTTGACTATACAAACAGCGGCAAAAGCTGGCCATATTGTCCTCGTACTAGAGGCAGGAGCCAATATAAACCTAAGAAGAAGAAGAAGATCACGGTCCGCGGCGAAAGTAGCACGTGTTTCAAGAGCTTAGAAATTCAGTTTTTCGTTGCGCAGTTTCGTGGACACTGTTGCTAGGCCTTTCGAATACGAGATTAACGGTTGAGTGAGATACGGTGTATTCGTAAGAAAGGATCGCGAAAGTAATTGAGAGAGTATAACCGTCGATACGACTTTCGGTCGAACAAAGGTTTTGTACTATTGTATAAGCGGCGTCTGCGTATTCCCGACTTCGCGGCCGCGACAGCGCGTGCTCGGTTGCATGCTGAATGTGCATACTTGCACAAGTAAAGTGAAGGAAGAAGAATCACTTTGCTTCCGGGGATTCCCAAGTATGATATACGCTACTACGCCCGGCTGACGAAGGACGGATTTCTACGGATCTCTGTGGATCTCGGCCAAGCATCGAAGCTCGTGAAACTTCCGTTCAGCCGCCATTTCCGACGGCAGAGATAAGATCACCGACGATAAGTACCTTAAATTCTCTCTGTCCGTAAGGATCAGATAAGCGTGTACCACGCCTTCTTTCTTAGCGGGTTCGATCTTTCTGTCCGATACCTCTCGGATAAATCTATCCAAGACAGATAGACTCACGTAAATATTAATGATACCTTTTAGCGAGATACTCTCGTTGTGAGTTAATCTAACGAATTCCGCGAGATTGATTGTTCATCTGCACTAATATCCCGTGATTAATCCAAAGTAGTGCCACGCGTTTCCTTGCTAGATATTGACGAAACACATCAGATTGCGAGTGCATCTTTTCTTTACTATAGCGATATTTTACATACTTTTCTATGTTTGATAAAGGCTAGTTAAATTCAATGAAATAACGCCGAATATCAGTATCAACAATCGCGCACATAATTTTTCATCAGACTTAGCTGCAAAGGGAATATACTATACAATAACTTATTAACTAGTGAAATACTTATTGCTGATTTATAAGATTCTTATGATATGCGATGTTCGCTAACAATTGCGACGAGCAATATTGTGTGAAAGCGTACGAGCATTAATTTAGTAAAAGACAAATGCTACCTTGGATATCGGATTACATAACAGGTCTCGTCGAGACGAAGAACATTTTGTATTATTCTTTATGAATTAGTACTTCGACATCTGTTCTCGTTACTAACTTGTACTCACCATTTGAATATCTTTATGAATAATACGGTTCGCCTGAAAACAGGAATAATCCGATATACAAGATAAAACTATATTTAATATAAGATTTGGGTTTATTTTGACACTAACATTGTTGCGTCACGTCTGCGAGTGTTTGATCTGTCCTTTTTCATTTCATGATTAAATTTGTCTGTCACCTTCATCTTTATTATTTTAATCACCCCGTCAAAAGAAGTCCTGCGAGAGCGTCGGTATTCGAAACCTTTTCGTGAACAATAATCGCTCAGTTGAAGCAACGAACTACATTTCAAACATCCAGAGAGGAAACAGATGGGAGGTTAAGAGAGGATCCAACAAAGATCTCAAGAAATCCTTCAGCAAAGCCGCCACCGCTATAATCGGCGCATCCTCCAAGCAACTAGGATTTCCCGTGGACTCGATCTGTTCTCGCAACTTTCGAACGATTCGAACATTCGCAGACTTGCGGAATATTCCCTGCATGAACGGACCTGTCGCGAATAATTGTTGCAGCATCACGAGAACGGGTTTAGGTAGACCGTTCTCATCTAGCCGCGCCAGAGGCACGCCGAGAAAATTTGCATAATAGGTTGTACCATTTTTTAGATCAGAATGGGCATATGTCTCATTTAGAATCGGCTTTCAAAGCTGTATTTTTTTCAAATTACACTAGTAATTTCTGTGATGTACATCACTGTGATAGCTTGATTATTGATAAGGCTATAACGTTTTTAATATTTAAATATGTTAAGGACCGTAAACTGCAATCACAAGCTCTAAGTTCCGGACATTATAAGAAAATGAAAAAATTTCATTCAGCGAAATGACATCACATTTTCGAATTCAATATTTTATTAGAAGTTTTTCCAGTAGAAAACTCTACATTATTAATACTTTTGTATTTTGATTTTATTTCAAATAATCAGATTTGTGCTTTTGGTTTCTTACCATGGTTACTACCAGGATACCTAATATAATAATAAGACAAAGCAAATTTTATTTTCTTTTTATATATTTTATTATATCGTGTATTTTAATCTTTAAGGATGTATTGCACCTATTTTCAAAGCGCTACCAAGTGGATAAAAATTTGTGAGAATGTTCTTTTAGTCTTCCTGATGTGCTACAAAAAAGTAGAAACGAATCC
Source organism: Temnothorax nylanderi (assembly GCF_030848795.1). NCBI lineage: Eukaryota > Metazoa > Arthropoda > Insecta > Hymenoptera > Formicidae > Temnothorax > Temnothorax nylanderi. The sequence continues at coordinate 8,052 of NW_027250552.1, read as the reverse complement.
ACTAAACGGTTGCTGAGATATAACGATTTTAATTTTCACTGATTTCACACGTATTCTTATGGGAAGAGACGATTTTGGCGGATAAAACAGCTAAAAAAATGTTGAAGGAGCGCTACCAATATTTTGAATTTTTTTGTACATCTAGTATACGAATAGATGAAAATATCTGCCAAGTTTCAATTGTCTTCACTATACCGTTTTAAAGAAATAAATTATAACTTGAGATAATTTTGCTGTCGGCACGAACATCTCGTGAAAGCGCGGCAACGTCGCAATCAGCTGGGCAAGCGAATCATAACCTATGGCTGTGGCTGTCGCTACACGTATAGCTTTTCGTCGAGCGAGTCTTTTTTTATAAACTGCTTTTCTCACTATTTTGCCTTTCCACCGATAACTTTTCGTGTCTGACATTGTAAAAATGTAAACGAACAGACATAACCTCGCAGCTCGCATCAAGTCTCGCACTGTTTTGGTACTGTGCAAGGCTGCCAACCTACGTGAATCGAGTCATAGAGAGTCGCATAACAATGTTTATAATAAATAATAATCAAAATTATCGTTTATATGATACATATTTATCTTTTTTGACGTTATTAAAGTCACATTTGTTTATCAGCACTGCTGAATAATGTCTTTTGCTTTGAAATAATTTGACGTTATGAAGTTGAAATCAGGGCATTTTCACTGCCAAAAGTTTAGGCTCATAAATTACAAAAATCGCAAATAATACGGAAAAAACATTTATAAAGTAAAAAATACTTTTCTAGGAGTAAAAATAAGACTCCTACTATCATTTGAGTATCTTACATCTAGATTTACTATGCGTTAGGCGTAGATATTCAAGTATTTCAAATTTCATGCACTTTTGTCTAAGATTGTACGTGTGATACATCCTTAAAAATTAATGTTATTATAGCGTAGCTTATATAGTATATAAGCGGTAAACCGCTTAGATTATAAGATTGTTGCATGTCGAACAAAAACAGAGCAGCACATATTTTCTGTTTATTTCCATTATATTATTTTAGAGAAAAAAAATTTATTTTTTTGTTTTATTTATCAGTACTTATAAGAATTGTCGATATATGCGAATCATATTTAGACAAATATATGTTATCGATATGTCCTCGAATCTACGATTCATGTCAATTTTTAATAAATATTATTATATATTTATTAACTGTGGATTTTATTTTCAACTGCACCTAATTTATGATATCGTAATTTACGTTTTAGCTGAATTTCTTGCACAGTTAATTTTTTCTCTTTTTCTCTTCAACGTAAAAAGAAAAAGAAGAAAGATGGACTGTACAAGAAGTTTAGCTAAAATAAACGAGTCTAAAAATAAGGAAATATAAGGCATATGTATATATATATATATATATATATATATATATATATATGGAGCGTAGTTTAGCAGGACCATTTTTCGATTGAAACGTATTTAACGGGACCATTGGCTCTTAGCTGGTCGGTCCTTGTAATAATTTTCATGTTCCGTATTGTATCGGGACCGTCCCGATAAAACCAATATGAATACATCGTATTTTATCAGCACCACACAAAATTTCATGTCCTTCTAATAAACGGTCCTAATATTTTAGTAATTCTTTTGATGCACTGTATTTTATCAGGACCACAGCACAAACACTAGCGTAATGACCAACAATTCAGATTGGAATTATTAATTAAAAGTCTCCACTAATTCAAAACTTAAAAAATATATAATATTTCTATGTCTACGTATCCCAGGTCGCCGATGATGGGATTCAGGCAGTGCGCTCCGTAGTTTTCGGTGTCTAGGTGTTCCAATTTTTCGAATTTGATATCTACGTGTCTCAGGTCGCCGATGACGAGGTCCAAATAGTGCGCTCCGTAGTTTTCGGTGTCTAACTGTATTAATACTTTGAATTCGACGTCTACGTGTCCCAGGTCGCCGAAGACGGAACATAAGCTGTGCGCTCCGTAGTTTTCGGTTTCTAGGTGTTTCATACCCTTGAATTCGATATCTACGTGTCTCAGGTCGCCGATGACGAGGTCCAAATAGTGCGCTCAGTAGTTTTCGGTGTCTAACTGTATTAATACTTTGAATTCGACGTCTACGTGTCCCAGGTCGCCGAAGACGGAACTTAAGCTGTGCGCTCCGTAGTTTTCGGTTTCTAGGCGTTTCATATCCTTGAATTCGATATCTACGTGTCCCAGGTCGCCGATGACGTAGTCCAGATAGTGCGCTCTGTAGTTTTCGGTGTCTAGATATATTAATATCTTGAATCAGCGACCTGGAATACATAGATGTCGAATTCCAAGTATTAATACATCTAGACACCGAAAACTACGGAGCACACTATCTGGACCTCGTCATCGGCGACCTGGGACACGTAGACATCGAATTAAAAGTATTAATACATCACGGTCCACTTAATGCTATAAATGCTTTGAAGCATTCTTTGACTTATCAATTAGTAAAATTCTTTCTTTTGATTGGTCAATCGAACGCTTCGAAGCATTTGTAGCATCAAGTGGACCGCAGCTTTTATCATGCAATATAAACCGACATTAATTATTTCCACGCGATGATATTACGCAATGATAGATTAGGAAATTTGTCATAATAACGGTACGCTAGGCAAATTTACTGAAATAGTGATGTTTCTAATTAATGCTCCAAGAAGAATTGGTTCCAGATGACAATTACAATAAATTTAATTGTCTTTGATATATCCTTTTTCTTGATAATTTTGTCCGGAAAGGAAAATATGGAAAATTTACAGTTAAGTATGACTCTGCAAAAATAATAATAAATTGTTACTTAAATATATTAATAATTATTATTACCTCGCGATGACATTACGAGAGGTTAGGAATACCGGTCTGTCATAACCGGAATTAACTGTTTTGCAAGCCATTGTATTTCTTTTTGTATTTTTGCCTGGCGTGTGCTCTCTGTAAATAATCAATAATTTTATTGTTCGGTATCAGTTCGTAAATTTACCTAGTGTACAGTTGTTATGACAAACTTCATAACCTATCATTGCGTAATGTCATCGCGTGGAAATAATTAATTTATTATTATTTTACAGAGTCATACTTAACTGTAAATTCTCCAAATCATTTTCGGACGAAGTGTTATTGCAATGACACCTCGCAACGAACAACAGAGAAAAAGAACATATCAGAGACAATTTTTATTGTAACTGTCATCTGGAACCAATTCTTCTTGGAGCATTAATTAGATACATCACTATTTCAGTAAGTATCGTTTATTTAAATATTTCTTAACAAGACAAGAATGCAGTTTAGTGACTTTCTTAACCATACTCCAATACAATAGATCTTTCTTATTTTCAGTTACACATCAATTTCCATAACTTTGGCATAAACAGCGTATCATGGTATTTCTTGCAAAATCTTCGTCAATGCTGTGAAAGAGGTCTTTAACAATGCAAAATGCTGTTTCTGCATTCTTAAGGCAATTTGCTGCTTAATACTTTGTGATACGGTTTGTATACTCATCTCATGAGACCTGATAAAACTTCTATTGTATATATAAACTCTAATATTTTATTTATTAATTTAACATTATTCAACATTTATTTCAGATATAATAGAACTGAGAGCGACATATTCTATGCATATGCAATAGTTTGGAGAGCAGACCTGTTATCAACCACCAAAAAGAATTCATTAACAAAGCACGAGATTCTTTTAAGCGAGAGTATATTATTATTGTCTCCGCTATTAGAATCCTGTGAAATGTTATGAAAATCTCAACACTCATTCATTTCTCTTTTGGACTTTCCGGGATATAAGTCTTTTACTGTCAAAGCATACTTTACAATTCCATTTACTGTGCAGTACAAGCAATACAAAGTATGTAGTACGATTTAATGTGTCACGTAGGAACAAGGCAACACCATGTATGAAATATAGAATGAAATGAAATATATGAATAATATGAAATATTATAACACAGAATTAATAGTTTAAGTTATGTGATACTTTTACTAACATATGCGTGTATACGTTTCTTATGAAAATATCTTAAATGCTACACATACATATATTACATAAATATATAAGTATTCTATTATACATAAGCGCACACATACGCATACAAGATATCTGAAATAGGCGTTAAATAATGTTGTTAAGCAGCAAAATATCTTAGAATATATACTGAACAACTTTAGTAGAAATTACTAATAAAGTTATTCTGTATATGAAATTCTATTATATTTTGTTATTTATTGACACTATTAAATGCTTATTTCAGATCTTATTTACATTACAATACTCATATTTAAGTAATATATGTGTGTAGGATTGTATAAATTCTACACATGGTATACATTCAGATAATTTCCTAAGAAACGTACACACGCATATGTAAGTACAAATATTATACAACGTAAGCTTTTAATTCTACGATACAATTAATACATGGTGTTGCTTTTTATATGTAACACATTGAATCATAATGCATATTTTATATTATTTGCACTGGACGATAAATGGCATTGCAAAATATGCTTTGACAGTAAAAAACTTATATCCCAGAAAGTCCAAAAGAGAAATGAATGAGCGTTGGAATTTTCATAACATTTCACAGGATTCTGATAGCGGAGACAATAATAATATACTCTCGCTTAAAAGAATCTCGTGCTTTGTTAATGAACTCTTTTTTGCTGCTTGATTACAGGTTTGCTCCAAACTATTACATATGGATAGAATATGTCGCTCTCAGTTCTATTATATCTGAAATAGATGTTGAATAATGTTAATAAATAGCATTAGAGTTTATATATACAACAAAACTTTTATTAGGTCTCATGATGTGAGTATACAAACCGTATCACGCAATATTAAGCAGCAAATTGCCTTAAGAATGCAGAAACAGCAATTCGCATTGTAAATGACTTCTTTCACAGCACTGACGGACATTTTGCAAAAAATACTATGATACGCTTCTTATGTCAAAGTTATGGAAACTGATGTGTCACTGAAAATAAAAAGAAATAAAAAGGAATCTATTATTGTATTGAAGTATCGCTAAGAATGTTACTAAACTGCATTTTTACCTTGTTATGAAATATTTAAATAAACGATATACTTACTGAAATAGTGATGTATCTAATTAATGCTCCAAGAAGAATTAGGTCCAGATGACAGTTACAATAAATTTAATTGTCCCTGATATGTTCTTTCTTTCTGCTTACATTACTCTGTGTTCGTTGCGAGGTGTCATTGCAATAACACTTCGTTCGGAAAAGATTTGGAGAATGTACAGTTAAATATGACTCTGTAAAACAATAATAAATTAATTATTTCCACGCGTTGACATTACGCGATGATAGGTTAGGAAATTTTTCACAACAACGGTACGCTAGGTAAATTTACGAACTAATACAATAAAATTATTGATTATTTACGGAGAGCACACGCCAGGCAAAAAGCAGAAATGCAATTGCTTGCGAAACGGTTAATACCGGTTATGGCAGACCGGTATTCCTAACCTCTCGTAATGTCATCGCGAGGTAATAATAATAATTACTAATATATATAAGTAACAATTTATTATTATATTTGCAGATTCATACTTAACTGTAAATTTTCCATATCTTCTTTTCCGGACGAAGTATCCTTGCAATGACCCTTCATAAAGAAGACGGAGTAATGTAATCATAAAGAAAAAGGACATATCAGGGACAATTAAAGTTATTGTAACTGTCGTCTGGAACCAATTCTTTTTGGAGCATTAATTAGATACATCACTATTTCAGTAAGTATCGTTTATTTAAATATTTCTTAACAAGACAAAAATGCAGTTTAGTGACATTCTTAGCTATACTTCAATATAATAGGCCTTTCTGTTTTTCAGTGACACCTCAATTTCCATGACTGGCATAAATAGCGTATCATGGTATTTTTTGCAAAATCTTCGTCAATGCTGTGAAAGAGGTCTTTTACAATGCAAATTGCTGTTTCTGCATTCTTAAGGCAATTGGCTGCTTAATACTTTGTGATACGGTTGGTATACTCATCTCATGAGACCTGATAAAACTTCTATTGTATATATAAACTCTAATATTTTATTTATTAATTTAACATTATTCAACATTTATTTCAGATATAATAGAACTGAGAGCGACATATTCTATGCATATGCAATAGTTTGGAGAGCAGACCTGTTATCAACCACCAAAAAGAATTCATTAACAAAGCACGAGATTCTTTTAAGCGAGAGTATATTATTATTGTCTCCGCTATTAGAATCCTGTGAAATGTTATGAAAATCTCAACACTCATTCATTTCTCTTTTGGACTTTCCGGGATATAAGTCTTTTACTGTCAAAGCATACTTTACAATTCCATTTACTGTGCAGTACAAGCAATACAAAGTATGTAGTACGATTTAATGTGTCACGTAGGAACAAGGCAACACCATGTATGAAATATAGAATGAAATGAAATATATGAATAATATGAAATACTATAACATAGAATTAATAGTTTAAGTTATGTGATACTTTTACTAACACATGCGTGTATACGTTTCTTATGAAAATATCTTAAATGCTACACATACATATATTACATAAATATAAGTATTCCAATATACATAAGCGCACACATACGCATACAAGATATCTGAAATAGGCGTTAAATAATGTTGTTAAGCAGCAAAATATCTTAGAATATATACTGAACAACTTTAGTAGAAATTACTAATAAAGTTATTCTGTATATAAAATTCTATTATATTTTGTTATTTATTGACACTATTAAATGCTTATTTCAGATCTTATTTACATTACAATACTCATATTTAAGTAATATATGTGTGTAGGATTGTATAAATTCTACACATGGTATACATTCAGATAATTTCCTAAGAAACGAACACACGCATATGTAAGTACAAATATTATACAACGTAAGCTTTTAATTCTACGATACAATTAATACATGGTGTTGCTTTTTATATGTAACACATTGAATCATAATGCATATTTTATATTATTTGCACTGGACGATAAATGGCATTGCAAAATATGCTTTGACAGTAAAAAACTTATATCCCAGAAAGTCCAAAAGAGAAATGAATGAGCGTTGAAATTTTCATAACATTTCACAGGATTCTGATAGCGGAGACAATAATAATATACTCTCGCTTAAAAGAATCTCGTGCTTTGTTAATGAATTCTTTTTTGCTGCTTGATTACAGGTCTGCTCCAAACTGTTACATATGCATAGAATATGTCGCTCTCAGTTCTATTATATCTGAAATAGATGTTGAATAATGTTAATAAATAGCACTAGAGTTTATATATACAACAAAACTTTTATTAGGTCTCATGATGTGAGTATACAAACCGTATCACACAATATTAAGCAGCAAATTGCCTTAAGAATGCAGAAAACAGCAATTCGCATTGTAAATGACTTCTTTCCAGCACTGACGGACATTTTGCAAAAATACTATGATACGCTTCTTATGTCAAAGTTATGGAAACTGATGTGTCACTGAAAATAAAAAGAAATAAAAAGGAATCTATTATTGTATTGAAGTATCGCTAAGAATGTCACTAAACTGCATTTTTACCTTGTTATGAAATATTTAAATAAACGATATACTTACTGAAATAGTGATGTATCTAATTAATGCTCCAAGAAGAATTAGGTCCAGATGACAGTTACAATAAATTTAATTGTCCCTGATATGTTCTTTTTTTCTAGTTACATTACTCTGTGTTCGTTGCGAGGTGTCATTGCAATAACACTTCGTTCGGAAAAGATTTGGAGAATGTACAGTTAAATATGACTCTGTAAAACAATAATAAATTAATTATTTCCACGCGTTGACATTACGCGATTATAGGTTAGGAAATTTTTCACAACAACGGTACGCTAGGTAAATTTACGAACTAATACAATAAAATTATTGATTATTTACGGAGAGCACACGCCAGGCAAAAAACAGAAATGCAATTGCTTGCGAAACGGTTAATACCGGTTATGACAGACCGGTATTCCTAACCTCTCGTAATGTCA
>NW_027250551.1:0-12143 GCF_030848795.1 Temnothorax nylanderi | reverse complement strand
TATTTAAGACCGTCTTAAGTATGATCTTAAGATATTATGAACCAATCACAGAGCCGTATTAGCATCTTAAGACATTACTTAAGACAGTCTTAAAATAAGATCCGACTATGAATCCGGGCCTATGGCTGGTATTCACAGTCGATTCTTATATTTAAGACCATCTTAAGTACTACCTTAAGATGTCATAAGCCAATCACAGAGCCATATTAGCGTCTTAAGACATTACTTAAGACGGTCTTGAAATAAGCCAGCTTTAAGCTGGCCACACACCACTTTTTCGTAACAGTAACAGTAGGATTTCGACAATCGCGTTACTCGATTCGGAACGTACGTTCCCGAATCGAGCAACCGCGATTGGTCGAAATCCTACTGTTACTGTTACGAAAAAGTGTGTGTCCGGGGCCCTTAAGCCTGTCAAAGGGCACAGTATATACAGTATACACAGTATATACAGTAGCGCAACTCTCTGTCGGCACTTTGATGTTAGCGTGGATGAAAATGAACTGCACATGCGCGTGCGAGGTATGTAACCAATCAGAGCACCGATAATCTGTCTCACTCCTCTCACTGTTATAAGTCTCTCTCTCTTTCTAATTTATCGTTGCGTGTCAGACGCGCGCGTTTTGATTGGGATAATGTATGGAGACGCATGTTTGACAGTGCGTTATAACGCGCAGAAACGCATGCATAAACAACAAGGGTTACATTTGAGATAGAAATAAAACATGATGTACAACTAGACGCGCGCTATATATTTATTTATTGGCACTATATATTTTTTAATTATACATATATATAGGTATATACAAAATACAGATAAATTTTAATAATTGTATAGCAATTGTACAAATGTGCCATATTACTTCTTCGTGTTATACACGAGTTGTATAACACAAATCAATAAATTATTTATGCTATCAATATTTAAACGGTCACAAAAGGAAATATCAAGGAAATATTAAGAAAATTATATAATACAACTTGTAACTTAATTTTATCTAATTCTTTTTATTCACAATGACAATTATGTATATGTAATATATCTAGGTATATGTATATGTGACAAATGTATAAAACTGTCAAGTTACATGATTTCTGCAATGATAATTGCAATGACAAAGTAAACGAAATGAAAGAACTAATAAAAGTTAAATCTGTTACATGTCTTTTTAAAAAGCGGATAAAAAGTATGTAAATAAGTTGATGACTCGTGTTGGCAATATTCTGTAAAAAAAAGAAAAAAATATAAAAATTATGAAATAATAAAAAATAAACAAAACATACAAAAACTTAATTATATAAATAATACAATAATATATATGTAAATATCATGCAAATTAAAGAATAGTAAAACAAATAAAAAATAATAAAAAGTGCATAAGATGTAAAAAGAATGTTAAATATAGTTTAAGTAAAAGATAGTGTGTATAGAAATGCAAATAGTATATTGAGGTAATGTTTCTTTGAAAAAATTTTATTCTAGTGTACAATTTCACAAAATATATAAACAAGTACAATATGCAAATAGTGAAAAAAAGTAGCTAAAAGAGAATCATAGATAGCTTACACCAACCAAATACATAGTAAATCTTCTTCTTCCTTTATAATGGCACCTAGCCTCATCGGGGCTAATGCGGCCAGATAGAAAACACATATTAATATATTAATGTAAGTTAACAAAGTCAGTTCCAAGCATACATATATAAAATAGAAATTTTATTGAAAAATATTAATACATGAAAATAAAAGAACGTCATACTAAAGTTAAAAGTATACAATAATAAAAATATGCAATTTGTGTAAAACATAACAAAATGTCTTGACTCCTAATATTCCTATACCTAAAATATATTTATTAATTTCTTGTGTCCAACTCTATCATTAGTCCGTACTTCAGTTACTCGATCCACCTCAGTACGAACCAAAGAAAGAGTGGTAAAGAAAGTAACCCAGGTAGCAAGCACTCGTCATTTTGACGTCAAATGACGTCAAAAGACGGTCAAAATGACAGACTTTTGACGTCAATTGACGTCAAAATGACGAGTCTTGCTACCTGGGTAACTTAATATTTACAGTTAAAACTTTAATATTTAATACTTATAACACTGTATGTAACTATGAAATCTATTTATTATAAACATAGCATGCAAACAGAAAATGAAGATTAAGAAAATTATAAGTTGTTATTACCATGACCATAAACTGTTATAACATAAACACGTGAAAGTATATGCTCGCAAATACAATGTCACAATCAGTCATACACTTAAGAAATATAAATTAGTAATGGTATATAAAAACAAAACTGTCTATATATATATATATATGTGTGTGTGTGTGTGTGTGTGTGTGTGCGTGTGCGTGTGCGTGTGCGTGTGCGTGTGCGTGTGCGTGTGCGTGTGCGTGTGCGTGTGTGTGTGTGTGTGTGTGTGTGTGTGTGTGTGTGTGTGTGTGTGTGTGTGTGTGTGTGTGTGTGTGTGTGTGTGTGTGTGTGTGTGTGTGTGTGTGTGTGTGAAGTGAAATAAAGAAAGCAATATATATTATATATGAAAGAAAAGACTTATAAATGTAAAATATTCAACATTTTTCTGTTTCTTTTACCAATACGTTACATGCCTTATTATGTTGTTTTAAAGTATAATAAATGCGCATACGGAAAAATAATTTTATTAAATAAATTGTTGGGAAATGTGGACACGGCGCTTCAAAAGTTACATTCTGTGCAAGTTGAAATAAATAGATACCAATGTTTTTTTTAAAGCAATTACTTTCAACCGTTTTCACAAATATTTCCTCTAATTGATGTATATAAGCATAAAAATTATTACTTGGTAAATTTAATTTTCCAAAAGGATTTTCCTCTGTATTGTAAGCTCGGAAAGAACAATACAAAGCAGTATCATCTAAGACAGTCATATTTTCATTTACATAATCTGTACACGCTTCACACGTATGCATTTCTGTACATTTTTTTATTAAATATCCGCAAACATATTTAAAGGCATTTTCTTCTGGTAGTTCCATGTTATGATAATCGTGATTGGGAATATCTAAAATTACACGTGCCGTAGATGGAATAAATTCTGAGGAAGTAGACGGATTCGAACATGACACACCAACTAAACTTAACATGCGATCAGTATCTGCAGCACAATTTTGCGCATCTGAATGTTGTAACATCTTCATACTAAATAATTTTTTAAAGGCACGACTAAATTGTATCGGTGTCGGATTTACAGAATTACCGCCTTGTTGTCTAACACAGCCAAAGAAATTTTCTAAACAATCTTGATTGATTCTTCGTGTCCGAATATGTGGAAAATTATGACATTTTAATTTTTCCCAAAGTTGCATCATGCTATTAATAGTTATTTGCCAACATTCGAAGCAATTAACTTTTACACGAGATCCTTTCTCATTAATTACATTAATAGTTTTAACAAACATAACATTTCTTCTAAAAATTTAATTTGTTTTTCGCTTCCTGTAAATACTTGCCGATATTCCTTTGGACTATTTAAACTGGAAGAATTTAAAATATCGAATAATTTATCAAAATGGTCGATATAATCTATTGTTCCAACTGCTGCGCTTGGAAGAAGGCCCAAGGACAAGTAAGTGCACATGCCTGCACACATACGATTACTGAGAACTTGAAACAGCGTATGATACTCTCATTTTATCTAAATTATTTGGCTCGATATGCTTTTTAGTTAACTTTGGGACCAATTTTATCCACTGTTTACTGTCTCTGTTATAAAATTCAATAATATAATCCCATGAAGCAACTTTGTTATTTCCAAATTGTATATTATGTTTTCAACAAATTATCACGAGTTCTTTTCATTAAATGCGGAGTATCGAATATATATATAGTACCTCATGTTCGTCAACTAAAAAGATTGAATTTTGTACAGAAATACCTAATTCTCGGGATAGTTGTGTAAAGTTAGATCCCCTGTCCGAAATTAAAGCATGCACAGTAGCACCGCAATGTTGTAATTTACGTATAACATCAAATAGAATAGGTTTCAATACATTAGATTTACATGCATTCTCGACAAAACAAAAGCAAAGGGGAAGTTTCCAATTACCTGCAATGCTACGTGCCAATAATAACTAAAACACTTTTTGCAGGTAACGGTTCTTTCTGATCATTACCGGTATCTTGAAAACCAATTATTTCATCTTGTGAAACATTGTAAAATAAATGAGCTTGTAGACTCATTTCATCTATGCACAAAATGCAATGACGTTCTAATAGTGGCAATGAATTTAACTTTACAGCTAACACATCAAAAATTTTACCATTTATACCGGGTTTAATTTGCCACGTTTGTGTAAACTTGTGTAGACTGCGTATGGCAGGTAATGCTAATTCTTTTTGAAGTTCTTTATAACATCGCGGACTTAGAATAAGTATATACCTAAAGCGAATTGTTTAAATTCGGAACTATACCGTCTTCCACGTTTGCTTTTAATTTTCGCATCAATTTGGGCAGATAACAATCGTGCGAAAGTTGGAGAAAAAAACTTACAGCCTAATTGACGTAGAAACTCATGGTCCTTAAGCTTCTCTTTTTCTGATTTCTTCTTCCTTATAGTTAAAATCTTCACTTTCTTCTGAAGCCGTCTGTTTCTTTCGTCCAGTGTTTTTACTCTCCCTTGTAATCGTACAATGCGTTGTTGCAATTTTTTCTTCCGCGGACTTTTTTCTCTCTTATTGAGCGTGTGCTGCTGGACGTGCTCCTATACATAATATATACATATATTATAGCAAAAAAACAGATAGTAAAACTCTAGAAAGAAAGTTGAAGTATTAATTACAATTTTAGAAATGTCAATAACGAAAAAATATAAAAATAAAATAAACCAAATATTTATTATAAAATCTTGAAAACTTATATTTGAATATTATAATTAAATAGAGATGGTATTGATAACCTTATTTATTTAAAATTATCTTATATATACATATATTCCTTATATGTATATGCAGACATGTTAAAATAAGACAAATGTTTATAAATACAATTACTCTCACGTAATATTATTTATATCTTGTTATATTAAATGCAGAATGCAATTTTTAAAAGAAAAGAAACATAAAATGGAATGTAATAAGTTGTAAGTTTAAATCAAAATCTACAGACTGATTATAAAAAACTGTATAAAAGAATAATATTATAAAAATACATATGTATGTATATAATGTAAATACAAATACGTACGGCTTAGCAATATGGACATCTTTATCACATTTTGGCATCTGCTCTGTAGGCGGGAATGATTTCGACTGTAAGTCACTGAAACATATCATTTTAGTGTAATATTACTTTTCATTGCAAAATAAAAAATGTCTAAAAAAGTTAATTATAAGAACAAAATGTATAAAAAAAGTTAATTATAAGAACAAAATACTATCTATAATAGAAAGATAAATACATTTTCAGATATTTAAGTACCTATTTGTTTCCTCTTGTTGTAAAATATAAATATTTTCTTCTTCAGGTAGCTCTTCATCCATCTTTTCATTTGCTGATGTGTAATACATGCATTGCTATAAATTATATGCAATATCATTAATTAATGTGTATATTATAAAAATATTGTTTGATATTGTTTAATATACAATATACTATTGAATATAAAAAGAAAAGATTATACATTATAAGATGTGTATATGGGCTTACTTTCTTCCAAAAAATATTGTTGGTACAGCATCTGGTTGAAGATGAGCTCTACTCTTACTTATCTTGTACCACTTTTCTTCAAAATGTAAGTGGCACAATCGGTAATTGCGATGGCCATATTCTGCACCCATTGCTTCCAAATCTAATCTTTCACAAGCACGTATCCATTGCAACCATCTGTAAATATTATTCAAATTTGTAAATGTAAAGAAATATTTCAATAATATATACATATGCATGCACATAATAATATACATACATTTAGAAATACAAAAATAGTATTTTATAATATGTAAATTTATACTTGTTTTAAAAAATAATAATTAATAAATAAAATCATATACCTTTCATGTTCCTTTGGAAACCGAAAAAAATGTCGTTTTTTCTACAATATTTTTATTGCATTCCCGAACAACACACCACGCGCTTGATTTCTTCACAAATACCTGCAACAAAGCTAAGACCAAAGTGCTTTTCCTTTATATAAGAGAATCGAGAATCTGTACAATTTTTGTACAGATTAACTATTCTCCGTAAAGAAAATAATTTGTTCTCGGTTTTCTTGCACCGTTTACTAAACACCTGTACACTATTCACTGAGGACTTATCACTTCACCACTTTATCACTTTCCCAGATAGCAAAATGTGTTCGTTCTGAGTACATATTGTACTCACGTTTATTAAGGAGGTTGGACCGGTCCAGTTGAGTCAATTGACGGTTTTAGAAAAAAGTTTTTTATTAGGTCATTAAAAATCTGTATTAAGTATCATTTTATTCTCCATACGCTGCTATTGCATAAACGTATAGTAAAAGTATCATATTATGCATCTTTATATTTTAATTAGCTAAAAACGAAACATTTTTTTGCCAATGCCAACTTGAAAACTTGTGGTATTGCTAATTATTTCAATATAAAATGGCATGAATATATGTTTTGCCGTTGATAGAATGAAATAATGATTAATACTGGTAGCTCCCTTGACAATTATATAAGCTGTCGATTTTTAATAACTTTCCGTCGATTATATTAATTACGATAGAAACTTGGCAACGTTGCACTTTTGTGAGGTTGGTAGCAGTGCTCGCCTCTGTGTTGAGCCACGCAGCGGCAGTTGCTCAACGTAACATGCCCGCGAAAGGTTATCGTGTCCGTGACACAAACGGAAAGTTTTCTACGAAAAGGAAGCTCCAGTGGAAGGAAAATCTCAAAAACGCGTGTAAGAGACGTAAAATACAGAACGAGGATTCGAAGGAATCTATTGTCGATGGGCGTCGTGTCGTAGAAATTAAAATGTTAGCAGAAGAAATGTGGTGCCCGGCTTGTGACGCTCCACTATCGTTTCGGTATGTTGAAGACGAAAGTGTCATCGGCCTTGCCAGTATCTTTCGTGTGAGATGTCACACGTGCCTCTTGCTTCATGAGGTTCGATCGAGTAAATGCTACAAAAAGCGTGAGGACGGCAATCGCACTCAATACGACGTGAATGCTAAAAGTGCTCTCGGTAAGAAACATAAAAAAGAAACAGATTTATCTTGTGTGCGCATTGTTATTTACTCTCGAAATTATGTTTTAGCTATGATTGACGCAGGCATTGGTACTACACACATGAACACGATTTTGTCGATACTTAATATTCCTATCATTAATAGCAAAATGCTTAAGCGGAATGAACGGTATGTGGGCAAATCGCTGGAGGACTTAGCACGTGAAAGTTGTAGAGAAGCTTTGAGACTCGAAAAGGATTTGATGTTAGCTGACATGTCGTAAGAAAACTTTAATTCTTATTTATTACTATTTTTATGTGCTACGTTACTTTGTGAAAATGCGTAAAGAATCTGATAACAAATTATTGTGAAAAATATCGTATCACATATGCAATTGACAGCGCAGATGCAAAAACTCATCTGCGTTGCACTAATGCAATTAAGACAGAAAAAATAAATAAAAGTTCACTTCCCCATTGAGAACTATTTTAGACTAATTATTGAATAAATTTAATAAATAAACGTGAATTTATTTCAGGGTTTTTAGAACTTGTAGATGTTTCATGTAATATCTGTGCCTATGGAAAACTGATCGGAATTGAACTAAGGACCCGAAGAGCAGTACACCACTGAAAACATCGTGGCAGTTAAAAATGTATTGAGTAATCAGTAGCTGTAGTATAGTGTAATGATGAAAGTGTTGATCGTTGTTGCTAACTGAATGCCTTTTACTTATTATATCGGATGAATATTAAATATTATATCATGGGACCTCATTATGGATGTATAGTTATCGTAGTTTGTCTCGTATACTTTGCTGTATGTTGCTTTTTGATTTCGCTTTCAGGGTTTCCGGACTCGTAACGTAGAATTTGTTAATAAAGTTGGTACAATTCTTTTACTTATTTGCTGCTTTATATTTGGATGCGTTAATAATTTTTTTGATGGTAAATATTTGAAGTGATCGTTTCGTCTTAAATATTTAACACCCAAATCTCGAACATCTGTGTTTATTTGCTTAAAATCTGATTGTATGACTCTCTCTAATTTCCACGAATATGTTGTAGCTGTTATATTATTTTCTCGCTTTATTAGAACGGCCGATTATTTGTATTCATTTTACTAGGTACTTCAACGTTCCTATAATTTTCGGAAGGACTTTTCCTATCCCAGAATGCTCAATAATAGAACTAGATTTGTGTATGCTTTTACTTGTATAATTAGAATTTATTATCTGTTTCATATCCCCTAGATCAAACAATTTGGAAAGCCCAGAAGATCAAAATTATATAGTAGAGTTGAAAGCTGCATACGACGCCGGATGGCAAAAGAAAGGGTCGGGTCGAAGCTATAATAGTCTTACTGGTAATTTGCAATATTGCGGATATATAATTTATAGCACTATTATTTTGTTCTCTGGTTTGTAGCTATTTGTGTTATATACGTGTTTCAGCTCATGGCATCGGGATCGGATCCAAGAATAAATTAGTTATCGGCTATGCAACTAGAAATAAACGGTGCATCCTCTGTGAGAAGGGTCACCCACCGGAAGATCATGACTGTCGACTGAATCACACTGGCAGTTCAAAATCTATGGAAGCCTCGATGGCTGTGGAAATTTTCGCGAAGAATCCAATGCTTAAGGAGGAGGGCGTTGTGATTGGTACGATCATCGGTGATGACGATTCATCTACTATAGCCCAACTTCGACGCGAATCAGAGCATCCAGTTGAAAAGGAGTCGGATAAAAATCACGCTGTCTGCACCCTTAGTAAAGCACTGTGGGCTCTGAAGATCCCGAGTAAAGTAATTGATTACATCAAGTATTGTTTCGGTTGCGTACTCGAAAAAAATAAAGATAATGAGGAAGCCGTCAGGACTGGTCTTCTAAACATAGTTCCACCCGCCTTCGACGACCACTCGAACTGTGGAACCTGGTGTGGATACAATAAAGATCCAACTACATATTCGCACAAGATCCTACCCGGAGGTAAAGGTCTAAACCGATGAGAACATGAAAGCTTCGCTAACGGATGTGTTGCGAAAGTTTGCTGCCAATGCGAAACGTCTCGCGCCATGTGGCTCAACTCAAGGGAACGAATCATTTCACAATATATCCCTCAGTAAAACGACTAAACGCAACCACTACGGAGGATCTGAGTCGAATGACTTTCGCGTGGCGTCTGCTGTCTGCCAAAGAATTGTGGCACTTCGTACGTGGTATCAGTTAATACGAAATTAAACCTCTCACCGGGTAAACATACTGAGAAGTATCGAGCTCAAAAAGATAAGCTGAGAGCGGCGCGAGCACTTTCTGCTAAAACTGTAGAGAAGAAACGCCGACGCCGACAACTATACCAGCAACGTCACCATACAAACACGAGGGCAGAAAATAAGGAAGGCATTACTTATTCTTCAGGATGTGGTTTCAATACTTTTGTAGAACTCGATAATAGCTACTCGATTCGAAATACTCCAATTCCGAGCACCAGTGCCTTAGCGTTTTTCGATCTAGAAACAACAGGGCTATCGAAAACATCCGAAATCGTCCAAGTCTCCGCCAAACTCGGTTTGCAAGAATTCAACGCTTTCATTGTGCCCTCACATGGCTTTTCACCGAGTGCGTCTCTCGTGACAGGTATGATATTCTTTAGTGGTAAAAAAAACAAGGGCTTTTTAAATAATAATGGAACCTTTTCTATCTCCCCTAGGGTTGAGTGTGGATGATGGAGAATTGTTTCGAAATGGGGAAAAGATGAAAAACCATGCCGCGCAGGCTGGCCTTGAAATCTTTCATCGACTTCTTGACACCTGGTCCTGTAATTCTCATTGCCCATAATGGCGGACGTTTTGATGCCCCTATGCTATTGAACGAGTTGAGATCTCTGAGATTGTTGCAAGACTTTCAATCAGTGGTGTTTGGATTCTGCGATATACCCTGCCTCTTTTGAAGAAAAACTACCAGAAAGAATAAAGCTAAAAAGTCCTTTCGTCAATCGGTTTTGGCTGAGGATTTGTGGGAAGCGGAGCTGCCGATGGTGCTCATGATAGTTTAGTAGACGTTAGGATGCTGGCCAATATAATTGAGTCTGTAGGCATCAACAACGAAGAACTACGATCCAATGCCGTGACTGTACACTCGGTACTTATGGCACAGGTGGAAGCTGCTAAAAACTAAAGTGAACAGAGGTGGTTTGGATTGTCTGAAGGGGGGAGTATCCACAGGAATGCTTACGAAAATGGCGAAGGCTGGTGTAACTATCGACTCTCTAAAGAAATCGTATTCTGATGGTGGCGAAGACGCGGTTACTATGCTTTTAGGAGAAGATGTAAACGGCCGCCCTCGCGTCACAAAAAATAAAAGATTCTGCTTAGTTTAATTACAGAGATTAAGAAATTACTATCGTAGCCACCGTCGATGTTAATCTTTTGTTAGTATATCGAAATGTGATAGTAGAGTTTATGACAGTCGACCGTTATAAAATAACGATCCTCATGTAACTGAATAGTCATTATAATGAGAGATATCTATATACTATATATGTAAAACATTAATGTTACTATACTAATAAAAGGATTGTTGCAAAATGTAAGTATTCTATTTTTATTGGCATTTAAATAGCATGCCCGAAATATTATAAAAATTAATTAAAAAGAAAAAAAAATTTCATAAACGAATGAAATTCCACAATATCTCACAATTCGACTAAAAACAACAGTATTCCTTTTGTATAGCACTAATTCAGTGTTCAAGATAATGTAAAAAAAGTTTAGAGATTCTAAATGACCCAAGTTATAATGCCGGTTAATTTTCTGTCATTCTGGGTAAGGTTAGGGTTACATTGCCGACGCTGCGTTGCCACATCTACCTACTCGCGAACTATCAACTGCTGTTTCAGTCTAATTTCGATCGCTTTAACTCGTAATATATTTGTTATTAGGTGGTGAATACGTGTTTTCTTGCGTTCTAAATGTTCGCATTAATTTACTGTACGCGTAGGCACGTTTTTTGAGCGTTTATCTTTACTTGATATTAAAGAAAATTGGGATCAATCATCGCCGTCAACGCTTTCTCCATATAACCCCATGTAAAACGACGTATTTTTGGAAATTAATATCTCAGCTCCTGGATGGTCAATAAATCTGAAATTATTCTCACACATGCGGTAGATCCTATACTATCATATATATTTTTTACAAACGAAAATCTTTGGTTGACCAAACTGGTCCAACCTCCTTAAAAACATGATGGCAAGAATAGACACAGATGCGGGCTCATATGTTGCTCAGAATGCAGACATGTTATGAAATTTATAAAAGTTTACAAAATAGTGACATAATGAACACATAAATGTCAATGAAATACTGCATATTGTGTGCATATAAAGCTCAAGAAATGACAACAATTTTAAATATTTCATACTTAATAAAATTATTTAAAAACATGTAAATAAATAAGTAAGACGTATCCAACAATTTATCAAAAATTGCTTCGCAGACCTCTGCACTATGTGATACCAGAGGTATCACTTAAGCTGATCTGCAGCAAAGAACATTGTAATTAGGCTTCTCACAAGCTCGCCTCTTATACTAGCGCGTGATGGTTTTTGATTACGAGAAAGTGACGCGTGGTATAGCCGCGTCGCGGCAGCGTGTGGTACTAGCGCTCGCGGTAATTGTTGTAAAATTATTTCCACCAGGGTCAGCATGTGATTATCATGAGTTGGCTAAGTAACGTCAATATCTGAGCTCATATATTTCCTCATATACATGTTAACTTGTACTCATGATGTGTATCATCACAATATGATCACAAGACATACATCACATTTCGATCAATATCAGAAGATCATGACGTGATGAAATCTGATCATCAGGCATTGTTATCTGGGTTATTATTTCTCGCATCAGATCACATCAGATGTCCGTTGCCGCCACTTTCTACTGAACGGCCATTTAAATGT
>NW_027250550.1:0-12150 GCF_030848795.1 Temnothorax nylanderi | reverse complement strand
GTAAAGTTCTCTTGACAAACCCATCAACAAAGCGGAAACGAACTGTGAGCAAGCAATCTTATCCCGCACAGCATAAGTGCATTCGGGATAGGCCAGGCGCGAGAGCCTTTCAAGATCGGAGCCCAGCGCTGCGTATTCCTCCCCGAATTTTTGTTTCCTATTGGTAAAAAGAGAGTAATAATTTTGTGAGAGGTGCCCCTCTCCGAAACGCAGCTCGAGCTTTTCAGTGAGCTCCGCGAATGTGAGAGATTCGATTCCATCGGCGCATGATTCGAGAAGTGACCGTGCCTTCCCGCGCAGACACGACGCCAATACGACTGCCTTTTCCGCCTCGGACCACAAATTCGCGCGCGCGATTAAAAGAAATTGCGCTAAGAATTCACGAAGCGGCGCCGTCCCGTCAAACGTGTCCGGCTTCAACTTCAAACCACGCGACGCCTCACTCGAACCTCCGCACGCGGCGCGCCCCGCACACGCGCCCTCACCCGCGCCCATCACACGCAGCGGCTCGACCAAATTTCCGCACGCGGCGCGCCCCGCACACGCGCCCTCACCCGCGCCTATCTCCCGCGGCGCCTCATTCGAAATTTCGCCGCGAGAAACATTATTGGAAGGACTTAGCTGATGTACGGCGAGTTGCTCCTGGAGACGTGCCACCGCAGCGTCGCGTTCCCTCAAACGAGCCTCCAACTCGCTGCGGAAAAGCTGTTGCTCCTGCTGCTCCAGCTGCCGCTCCTGACGCAGCTTTTGAAGCTCCAAATAGACAGCTTCGAAAGCGCCCGTCTCAGCCTCCGTCACCCTCGCATCCTGCGGATGGGTCGCGCCCGCCTCCGTTGCCGTCGACGCCGCGGCCTGCGAACGGGTCCTCGGTGGGGTGTGCGTGGTCGTCATCCTGTCCGGGATACTTTTATCCCGGACGAGCCCCCAAAATGTTGCGCTCGTCCGCGCGTTCGCTGCACTCACAACACTCTCACTCGCGAACGCGGCGCGCGATCCCGTTGCCGGGAATAAAGACTCTCTCAATTAGAAAGGAACTCGTTTAATGGGTATTAGCGAATACAACGAAGGGCTCGTGAACACGTCTGTTCGACACGAAGGCCCAGCGAAGAATCTGAATAACGATGAACGTCAACAAACAAATACACGGCTCGTCGTCAGGCACGTCGTCAGACAGCGCTTCGCGGCTGCCTTCCGGGTTTCTACCGG
The DNA here is from genome assembly GCF_030848795.1 of Temnothorax nylanderi. Classification (NCBI taxonomy): domain Eukaryota; kingdom Metazoa; phylum Arthropoda; class Insecta; order Hymenoptera; family Formicidae; genus Temnothorax; species Temnothorax nylanderi. Next base: position 10,944 of record NW_027250550.1, on the reverse strand, counting down.
GCGTCACGGCTCGGGCGCAACAATACTATAAAATAAAAAAAGCTCGTTTGTAGTTAATTGTATTTTGTTTGTAGAGTTTTGTAGTCTCTTTAAATTGTTTATAATTAATAAATACATTTGTTGAACTATGTAGCAGAGGGCAAATCTATCGCAGCAACGAGGGCAATTGATTGTCGGATAGCTACATAGTTCGACAAATGTATTTATTATAAACAATTATTTATTAATTATAAACAATTATTTATTAATTATAAACAATTTAAAGAAACTACAAAACTTTTTAACTTTACTACATTTAAAAATATTTTTAAAAATTTTTCTATATTTTTTAAAAAATAATTTTGCAACTCCATTTAAATACAAAATAATAAAGTACGATAAAATTATATTTTGTTAACTTGGTCAGCGACCTTTCAATTCGGGACTAAATATCGATCAAAAATATACATAAAATCGTAAAATCTAATAAAATTAAAAGTTCATATAACTTTATGTAGGGTTTAGAGAAATGGGAGTACTTTAAAGAGATAGGCTTAAATATGGAATAAATGAGATTGTAAGTAAATGCGAGAACAAAATGTTTATGCAATCAAATACAATTTATTTTGTGGTTTAACATAGTTTGTTCTCTCATTTACCTAACGATTTTACTTATCCTACTATATGAACGTATGTAATAATTGTCAGATATCTCTATGCAACGTACTCAAAATGTTTTGCAAAACATCTCAGAGATGGTAGCAAAATCTCTAGGAGATGTCTATGCAACCTTTCATAAAGGTCTTTGTGACAAAATAGCGGACATTTTCACTATCTAATTGTAAGACATATATGAGACATTTGTGGGATCTTTTTTGTAACGCTTTGCGAAGGTCTCTGAAAGGTATTTGTTGAGTTTTCTGCTGTGTGGGAAGGTTTAGAAAGGCAAAAAACTGGGAACTGCCACTTTTTTTTTCAAAAGTTTAACAAATAATCGTTACTTTACTTTTCTTTTTCAAAATAATCTGGGGTTGCCGCCCTCCTAGCTTTGAAAATATAACGGTTTTGAATTATTTTGAATTTTTTTGACCTTGAAGATGACCTTCAAAAAATCTAAAACAATTTGGGTATATTTTGGTGTATGGCCCCTTTATACCCAAATTTTTTCAGATATTTCGACCTTGGCGTTCCCGAGATAGAAGGCAAAATAACCTAAAAAATACAGTTTTTCGCATTTTTGAAGACGGCGCACCTACAGAAACTTAAAAAAATCGGTTGGTATATTTAGAACAAATTAGAATACGTATTTAAAAAAAATAAAATTCGATGTATGGTTTTTTGTTTTAATGTTATAATGATTTAAAATTTTTCGGAATTTTTTTTACCCTGAAGATGACCTTGAGAAAATCTGAAAAAATTTAGGTATATTTTGGTGTATGTCTCTTATATACTCAAATTTTTACAGATTTTTTAACAGGAGGTTTTTGAGAAAAAAATTAATGTACAAGAAAAGGGGTTTTTAGCCACCCTAGGAAGGAGAGGGAGGAGGGGGAGGCGGACAGGGTGATAGAAGTTATTCTTTTTAGTTTACAAATAAGTTCCAATAAGTTTTTTTCGAAAAGCGGAGTGAGGGCATTTCGACTATTATAATGGAAAATACCCTTTATTTTTCGAGACTTTAAATTAATTATTAAAAATGTATTTATATCTTTGCGAGACATAAAATCAATTTAAATAAAAAGATTTGTTTGTATAAAGTCATTTAAAAGTCATGTTGTTATACAACGTTACATTTTTCATGCATTGTATTCAAGCATTTAAACATTTAAATATTTTAGCATTTACTGCTACGTCAACAAAGATTTCTCTTTTCCTTTTGAATGTATTCAAGATTATTTTCCAGATAAGTTTTATAAAACGTTTTTACTTTTTTTATAATTTTTATTATTCTTAATTTTTTAAGAATGATACTTTGTGTTATATTTTATTTTCAGTGAGAAGTATTTGTTTCCTACCTGTTAACATTGCTTATAACATGTTTTGTGTACAACATATACAAATGTTTTACGATACTGTATAAGGTTATATCTTATACATAGATGGGTCTACGACATAATATGAGATTTAAAGTATTTGGATAAAAAAAAGAAAAGAGTGAAATAACGAAAGAAGGAAAAAAAAAAGTTTAAAAGAAAGAAGGAAAGAGGAAGAGAATAGGAGAGTGAATAAACATGGGCAAAAGATGAAAGAATTGACTGATCCGCTTACTGCTTAAGTTATACTGCTTACGTTCTGTATTTTTCTGTGTGAGCCTTACTTATGCCAAATTTTTATTGAAGAGGTTAAGAATATTATTTAATAAAGTAAATAAGTTTGTTTGTTATTGTATTTATAGACAAATTAGTATATGGTTCTTTACGATATGTATATATATGTATTGCTAATTACTTTGATGTACCACATGGATATTATATTATTCATCTGCATTACAGTATTGATTGTATTCGAAAAGAACAAGATATAATGGATGATTAAGTGTAAAAGGTAAAACTTGCAGTAGCGGTAGAAATTAATAAAAGAAGTAATTTTTAATATCTTGAAATATAAATATATTAAAGTTAGATGCATAGATAATTAAATTTATGAACTTTACAATAGTTTTATAAAATGTATATGGTAATACTTATAATTGATTATAATTTTATGTACAGTTGTAAATATTAAAAAAGAAGAATTAAAAATAGATACTACTAATTTTAAATTTTTGCAAAGTCAATATGCTATCCTTTTTCGATATTATTATAAATTACATATTAGCACGTTGAAGTTAAAGGATATATAAAAACTAATTAGTATATTAGATTATATTAATTTATAGTATAATTATTCTCTCTTTCATATTTCACAGTACATATTTTATGGAAGAGAAAAAGGACAAGAAAAATGAATAAGGATGTTTTAAAAAGTAACAGAACAAATTGAGATTTCATATTTCACGAAACAAATACCCCAGGCATTTCAAACTCCCGCGCAGGGTAAATACATTCTAAAGGCTTAGTCACAATGAGAAAAATAAGGAATAAGATAAAGGAATAAGGAATAAGGCATGTTGCATCTCACTTTAATGTACATGTACTGAAGTGAGATGCGACATTCCCTTATTCCTTATTCCTTTATCTTATTCCTTATTTTTCTCATTGTGACTGAGCCCTTAGAGAATGTATCTCGTACTATTGTCACGGAGATTTTCAAGTATCACAAGTTGTGTGCACGGTGGTTGTCTAGGATGCTAGGTGCCTATAGGGTGCCTAGGATTTCAGATCTTAAACCATCCCTCATATAGCCCTGACCTTGCTCCCTCTGATTATCATTGTGTTTGGATTGAAAAGAGTCGAAAAAGGCAGAGAGAAAGAAAGAGAAGACAGAGAGAAAAAGTGAGAGATAAAAAGAGAGAGGTAAGCCTTAAAATAATAATTAAACTTATATTGTGCATAACTCGTTTACGATGAAGATGATGATAGCGTGTTTGTTCGTAATTTTTTACTCTTTCTGATTAGATATTACAAAGTTAAAGATGATGAAGAAGAGGAAAAGAAGGAGACAAAGAAAGAGAGAGATAAAGAGAGAAAAAGAGAAAGAGGGGGAGAGAGAAAGAGAGAGAGGGAGAAGGAAGAGACGAGTAAGCCTTAAAATAATAATTAAACATATATTGTATGTAACTCGTCGACGATGACACAGGTGATGGCGTGTGGGTTCGTAATTTTTTTTTGTTCTCCGTAATTAGATATGACGAAGATAAAAATGACAAACGAAAGGAAAAAAAGAAGAGTCGAGAGAGACAAAAGAAAAGAAAAAAAAGGAAACAGAGAGAAAGAGAGAGAGAAAGAGTGAGGGGGGTAGAGAGGGGGAGAGAGGGGAGAGAGAGAGAGAGAGAGAGAATGAGAGAGAGGTAAGCTTTAAAATAATAATTAAACTTATATTGTGTGCAACTTGTCTACGATGAAGATGATGATAGCGTGTTTGTTCGTGACTTTGTTATTCTTTGCGATTAGATATTGCATATATAATTAAAGATAATGAACAAGAAGAAAAGAAAGAGAAAAAGAGAGAAAAATAGAAAGAGAGGCAGGTAAGCCTTAAAATAATAATTAAACTTATATTGTGTGTAACTCGTCGACGATTAAGGGCCAGTTCCACAAACGTCGGTTAACTCTTAACCTCAGGTTAACTTATCCTTTGTTTTTTTCTAACGTCCCCCTTAGAAAGAGACGAAGAGTGAGTTAACCTAAGGTTAAGAGTTAACCGACGTTTGTGGAACTGGCCCTAAGTTGGTGATAACATGTTTCTTCGTAATGATTTTTCTCCGTGATTAGATGTGATGATAAAGTTAAAGATGACGAACAAGAGGTAAAGCAGAAGACAGAAAAAGAGAGGGGGAGAGAGAGAGAGAGAGAGAGAGAGAGAGAGAGAGAGAGAGAGAGAGAGAGAGAGAGAGAGAGAGAGAGAGAGAGAGAGAGAGAGAGAGAGAGAGAGAGAGAGAGAGAGAGAGAGAGAGAGGCGGGGCCGGAGAGTTAAGAATTCAATTTCGATATCAAAGAGATAAGAAGCATGTTAAAAATTTTGTATATAAAAATTGTACGTATTTTTTTCGAGGGTTTTAATTAATTATTAAAAGTGTATTTATATCGTTGCAAAAAACATGAAATTAATTTAAATAAAGATTTTTTTGTATGGGGTTACATACGAGATCAGGTTTATGAGACACTGCCACTTTGTAGAAACGAGTTTATAGAAGCAGCCTGTCAAGAAATGACACCCGTAATGTTATCGAAAGTGCGAGAAAGCATAAAGCACCTTTTATAATCTTCTGTAAAGATAAAATACAAATATGATGATTATATTAATGTTATATCAATAAAGTTATTATATAAATACTAATAAAGTTATTGGCTATCTTTAATATTAATAATATCGAAAATTTTTTTAATATTAATAAAGTTATCGAGTTATCTTATTATACTTAATATATTTATCAAGTATAGATAGCGGGCTAAATAAAAGCAAGACGCGGTTGGTGGTGCGCGAATATTATAATAATTAATTTTAGCACATAATTTTTCCAACACAAATTCATTGGAGTAGTAAAATCCCTTCTCTCGCCCCAATTAATTTAACTTTCAGATGCTGTTTAATTGGCTATATTTAAACAAATTTTTGTTGGAAAAATTATATGTTAAAATTAATTATTATAATATTCGCGCACCACCAACCGCGCCTGGCTTTTATTTAGCCCGCTATCTATACTTGGTTATTCCATAAGGAGCCTACACTTCGAATCTTAATATTTATATTACTGATTACTGATGATTTGTTTAATCTCTGCGCTTTCGACAAATTTCCATCAGACATACGAGACATTCACTTAAATTATGCAAAACATTCAATTTTAATAGACTTCAACATTGATCGGTTAAAACAGAAGCCAAAGTGACAAGGTATGAAAATACATTTTATAAAGTAAACGTGACAAACGAGGGATGCCTTATTTTTCTCTTACCAAGAAAGCTGGATCATAGTCGATCATAGTTATTATACATTGTTATTTTATTATGTCAATTATTTTATTTTGCACGGAACGAAATATTTCATACAAAAATTAATATAAATTATATATATACGATATATATATATATATATATATATATATATATATAATCTGAAATAAATGTTATTAGGCACAAGATCCGCTGATAACCGTTTCCATCGTTATTTATAACGATAAAAACGATTATCAGCGGATCTTATATCTAACAACATTTATTTCAGAATATTAATATTTCATCATTAACATTAATAATTAATTCAATATACTGATGCTAATAAGCATCTTTATGTAAATAATGCTACTGAATCTCATATAAATCTACAAGAAATTTATTACTAAAAAGTATTCATTAAATATTATGATAATTTGCCTTATATAAACTATTCATTAGCATCATATTTAAAATGTATATTTTATACTAATAAACCTCTTGTTTATGAGATTAAGATTAAGATTTTTAAGATGCAGCAGCATCATTTATATAAAGAATTATATAATGCTCATTAGTATTGATATATTAAATTGATTATCAATTTAATCATAAATTATTTATTAATTAAACAAAATGAATATTGTAAGATTTGTTAATGGTGATTTCTGCCATTATTTAAACTTACATTGAATGAAATTTATTAGCCGACTTATAATTTAAATTTGCACACATATGCTAATTGCTGACTTTTGTCCTGTGCATAAACATTGTGTGCAAAAAATAATTTAAGTAATAAAATTATAATAATGATTATGATGGTCTATGGTACGAGCTTTTTTCGTAAGAGAGAAGATGTCTTTTGTTTTCTTAATAAAATTTATTTCATAACCTGTATTGTCATCTCGACTTCTGTTTTAACGTTACTGCTACGGAAATCCGTCACAATTGTATTGCAATTTCGGGCGCTAAAAAGTTCATTTTATTGTAAAAAAGATATGCGAGTGATTATAGGTGATGCACCGAAGTCAACGCAATTGTGAACGACCATGCGCGCCTGCTCGAATGGGCAACCCGCCGTACCGCTCTGTATCGTCTTGATACACCCTGTACGTATATGTATTGAAAATGCAGTGCAGACGGATTTACCCCGGGGGGTAGACGGTTTAACCCCGGCATTTTTGAGATTTCAATTTTTCCACCGTTGTCGTTTTTGCTCTATACCGGTTAAACAAAGCGACGTAGACAAAAATTTCCTATATAAATTTTGTAGCTAAAGGTTCACTCTTACAGTGGTATACCACATTTAACTACAATTATTTATTTTGTTGTTAAAAATCGGCACCGAAAAAAAAACGGACGGTTTAGCCCCGGTCTCCTCTACTTGTATATACGCAAGAATATATAACCTTGAAATGAGATTATACTGTATTGAACGAAGAAAATTTGCTTGAATGATGTTATTTATATATTATTATTAAATAAAGTTTTATATAATTCAAGAAAAGAAAAGTTGAAATTCTTATAAGAAGTTTATAGTAATCTTGCGTATATATGAAACAATTTATATCTTCTTATTAAAATTTCAACTTTTAATTTCAACATTTTTTTTCTTGGTTGAACTATATAATGACCTCATTCAAGCAAATTTTCTTCGTTTAATGCAATGTAATCTTATTTTAAGATATCCATGTTGTTGAAACTTGAAACTAAATATATTTTCAAATCAAGAATATTCTTTTCTTTTCTGTGTGATTTATTGACTATTCATTTGCTTTTATGATGTTCTGTTTGATTATTTAAATGGCGTGAACAGTCTTACAAGGGAACGGTCGGAAGTGTCCCTACCCGATTTGGATGCGCTTTGGATATGTTGTTGAGCATAAAAAAAACAGACTCGTATTTTTTTTTGCGGCGTATCCCGACGTTTAGGGGTTGAAAAAACCCCTAAAAAATAACGACCGATTTGGATGCGCTTTGGATATGTTGTCGAGCATCAAAAAACATTAGACACGGGTTTTTTTTTGCTGCTTATTTCGACGTTTAGGGGTTGAAACAACCCCTAAAAAATAACGACCGATTTGGATGCGCTTTGGATATGTTGTCGAGCATCAAAAAACATTAGACACGGGTTTTTTTTGCTGGTTATCTCGACGTTTAGGGGTTGAAACAACCCCTAAAAAATAACGGATTTTATAGTTTTTAGCGAATATCTTCGAAAATATATGGCGTATGAAAAAAAGTTTGGTACAAAAGGTTTATGGCTTTTTGTGCTCTTTACAATGGCGTAATCAGATTTTTCAAATTTGTCACATTTTTTAATTTAACCCCACTCCCACCTATTATTTTTGCCAAATATAACAATTTTTCCAACGCAAATTTAAGAGCGTCAAATGCCAAATACATCCATGTGTATTTTTATTATGATACCATTATTAGATTTTTGGCAAGACGAGATGATATGTGGTATAGGCGTCGCCCTGTAGGTAGGAGTTGCGTTATTTCTGTTCAGTTGCGCCGTACGCTTAAAAATTTCCATTACTAAACGTCGAGATAACCAGCAAAAAAAAACCCGTGTCTAATGTTTTTTGATGCTCGACAACATATCCAAAGCGCATCCAAATCGGTCGTTATTTTTTAGGGGTTGTTTCAACCCCTAAACGTCGAGATAAGCAGCAAAAAAAAACCCGTGTCTAATGTTTTTTGATGCTCGACAACATATCCAAAGCGCATCCAAATCGGTCGTTATTTTTTAGGGGTTTTTTCAACCCCTAAACGTCAAGATACGCCGCAAAAAAAAAATACGAGTCTGTTTTTTTTTATGCTCAACAACATATCCAAAGCGCATCCAAATCGGGTAGGGACACTTCCGACCGTTCCCTTGTTAGTGAGTTGATCTTGAGCTTGATGTTAATCCAAGATTTTAGAAGTTATGTGGTGTTGTAGCCAAACTTCTTTGTGATGGTCTCAAAAAATCCTTCGTTTCCGTTGAACACCATTATTAGGTCAAAGTTGTATGTTAAAAACAGCCAAAATGAGAATTTAAATCACTAGCGATTTAAATTCTCATTTTGGCAAAAATCAATAATAGTATCAATAACAGTATGCCTCACGGGAAAGCTATTGTCAAAACTAAAATTATTATATATCACAAATATATTATTATAATATATATATTATAATAATATAATATAATATAATATAATATAATATAATATAATATAATATAATATATTATAATAATATGATATATATATATATAAAATATAAAAAATATATATATATATTATATATATATGGGGCATTCCATGCCAAATCGACCAGGGTTTGACCCTCGACCTCTCGGATTTGATCGGCGATTTTTTATGTTATTGTTCCACCTCTAAGATGCACTCTGAATTTTTTTAGATATTTTTTTAAACAATTAATTTAGTTATAATTTTTTAAACCGACATATCGATGGCCACAATTTAAAAATCTGAAAAAATTTTTAGAAATTTGGTGTCAGATATCAAAATGTTAAAGCCTAGGCCCAGAGTGGGCTAGCGTTCGCTTCTAATTTTTTCGAGCTTTTTTCGAGTTTTTTTCGAAAAAAATATTGAAAAAAATTAGAAGCAAACGTTAGTCCACTGTAGGCTGTTGCTTAAACATTTTTATATACAACACAAAATTTTTGAAAATTTTTTCAAATTTTTTTGAAGCAATTTTCCAAAATAAAAAGAATCGCTTCAAAAAAATCTGAAAAAATTCTCAAAAATCCTGTATTCTAAATAGTTACAACACATCTAATAAAATGTAAAAGACGTAGATTTAGTGATTGTAAATAACTGTTACTACTATTTTTTTCAAAAACAAAAATTTTTGAAAAAAATTATTGTAAATCGTTTCAAATTTTGTTGCTATATTTTTGTTTGTTGATGATCTGCTTGTGTGTAAAATATTATTATATTGGTAACATTTTTTAATGTTCACACTTTTCTTTTAAAACCCTTTGTAAAACGAATATTCGAGAATTGATAACTTTTTATCTAAATTGTGAATCGATTTGAAATTTGGCCCCGAACTTTGAAAGAGAATACAGAATATAATATTAAATTTTTATCAACTTCTAGTCTAAGAGCTGGCTACAGAGATGGCAACATACCTCGGTCCACGAAATATCTTACCTGGAAAAGGTTCGATTGCTGCCGGCAAAGCGAAAGCCCGACCGTCAGAAGGCGCGCTGAAAGCTAAGTGCGTGGGCGGGCGATCAAACGTGTAAATTTTCCGACAAAAAAAACTGTCGATCGACACGGCTGAAAATTTGCATAGGTATCAAGGAGTATGAGAAAAAGCAGGGAAAAAATTGTCAGAAGAGTAAGTAGAAGCTAAAGGGTTGTCAGAAACTGCCAAAGTTGCGAAAAATCTCGGAAAATTTACATATTAAGAAGAACTTCTGACAATTTGCATTTGTATTGTTTACGTATAGAATAAACTAAGTGCAAAGTGTCAGAAGGCAAAGTGAAAGCGATCATGAGAAAATCGGGTGCAAAGTGCGAGAGCGTCTTTCGGCGCGCGGCGCAGCGCCCAGTGGACCGATCGCTTTTCTCTTGATTTTCACACCGAACATATTACATAGCACTTCTGACAATTTATCTGAATATTCATAAACGACTACAGGAACTATTATTAAAATGTCAGAAGTCAATTGAGAAGAATTAATAAATTTAATTAATTTTTTATTGTAACCTTAACAACATTTTGCGTGATTTTTATTATCAAAACACGAAAATTTGTCGGCCTAACTGGCAATAAATTTAATATCAATCACAACGACGTTTCGACCTCTGCTTTGGGTCCTTATCAAGTTACAATTATTTAGCAATGCTGCAACAACACAAATTACCGATATTACACAGAAATTAATAAATAATGGTACAAGTATAAAAACTTACAATGATTGCGCGTCAAGTTTTAAATCTTATTGTCATCGTTAAAAATATGCGGTCAGGAGATGTAAAAGAACGAACACTAGAGACATGACCATGCCGTGTAAAGCTCGGAGAACGAATGGTAAATTCATAATAAACAAACGCAAACTACCGTGAATTGTATAGAAGGTAAAGTCTAAAGCGAAGATATAATACGGTCATAGACTAATGGTAGATTTTCGGTGTCTTTTTGTGAGTTAATAGCGTCTGTATGTTTTTTAATGAACAACATTTCAGAAATTTCCCGTTTTTTGAGGTTTTGTTCCCTATGTAAAATTTTAACATCTTGCCATTTAAAGTTGTGGTCGAAATCCATTCTATGCTTGCTAACGACTGAGTGCTGATTGGAGCGCTTGTTAATGTCAGCACTATGTTCTTTTACACGGGTCTCCAAGTGTCTTTTGGTCTGACCAATATAACAAGCACTACAATCCGAGCATTCAAGTTTGTAGACCACACCA
>NW_027250549.1:0-12395 GCF_030848795.1 Temnothorax nylanderi | reverse complement strand
TTAGAGGATTTGTAGATGCCGCTAATTCTGAGAGAATATAGAGGGATTAGTTGGTCAAGAGGAAACCAAAGGACTGGTGCCTGATATCCCACCCCACCATGTTGTCTACAAGATCAACCCTGCTCCATATGCTTACAATGCCACAGAGCTGGACCTATTTCCCTTTTTGAATTGTGCCACAGAAACAAGAGAGACTAAAGTCATATCCACATGTTTGTTCTTGTATCCGTACATTAAAAGAATGATTGAACCATATGTCACCATCCTGGACTATCATGAACCAGACATCCAGGTAGCAAGGTGACGTTAATATGACGTCAATAATCGTCATTTTTTGGGTACGACGTCATTTTACCAACTTAAGACGTATAAATGTCGTGACTTTTTTGACGAAATAATAACTAATCGTAGAATGACCTTATTATAACGTACCATTGACGTCATTTGTATAACCATAAAAACACTTCGACAATTTAACCAAACTATAACGTCCAAGTAACGTTAGATTAGTGCCCATTTAATGACGTTAGTTATTTATCCATTGTACGACGTATCTGAGACGTCAGAATTTCGACCAATAAAAGACGTTAGTTAAATCGCTTTAATACGACGTTCCTGGTTCGTCAGATTATAGACCAATAAATGATGTTAGTTAACTGACGTTAATACGACGTACCTGAGACGTCAGACTTTAGACTAATAAAAAATGTTAGTTAACTGACTTTAACACGACGTACCTGAGACGTCAGACTTTAGACTAATAAAAGACGTTAGTTGACTGACGTTAACACGACGTATCTGGTTCGTCAGTTTGTAGACCAGTATCCAACCCAAGGAGCAAAGTGACGTCAGAAGACGACATCGACATAATGACGTCTATTTTTAGTCATTTTTGGTCTATGACGTCGGCGACTAATAATGGACGTTTATAAGACAATGATAACTATTTCATGCAGTGTTATAGCTATCAAGAAGATATCATTACAAGATTTTTGAACACTTTAAAGATGTACTTGTTATAGACAAGTACAGTTACTAAGGAAGCATCAGGGTCAGAAGATCGTCACTGTTCACTGGATCATCGAAGTCAAGCAACAACGGGCGCGGTACTGTACTAGGATGGGTGACCGCCTTGAGAAAGCGGGGCTATATGCACATGATACGTAAAGAAACAGTTAAAAAAGCGTTTTTTTTTTCATAGATAAAGAAAAAAAAACGTTTTTTTATAAACGTTTATCAAGTGGACATTTTAACATTTTAATTTCATAAAAAATAATGTAGATTAAAAAGTTGTCGTCTATTTGACATTTTATGGTCAGTCTTGTGATGCCATTCCAAGATGACGTCCAAATGTTCAAAATCTGACGTACTTTTATTTCGTCCCGTCGACGTCATTAATTACGTATTAGTGACGTCAATATATGACGTCACGGAGATGAGACAAAAGTACGTCATTTTTACGGCACTTTGACGTCATTTCATAACGTCGCAATCGTCAGAACATGACCAAAAAATGACGTTAAATAGACGTCACCTTGCTACCTGGGATCACACCTGCATCAGGAGGGCCAGGAGTATTTTCAGCAAGAATCTCAAGTAATAAGTGGTCAACAATTAGCGGGGAAGCCCCCTGACCCCATGGATGCGGAGAACCTCCCATCAGGATCTTGCCATCAGGAGGAGACATAGGGCTCATATACCGGGAGAAAGACAACGATGAGAATCCAGACAGACCAAAGGCAAGGAAAAGATCCCGTCACATACCTCAACCTACTCAAAAGATAATGGAACAACCAAAAAGAACCACACGACAGGATGACATACTAACTCTCCTCCGTGAAATAAAGAACATAATAACTGATCTATCCATAGGAGTAACAAGACTAGAAGAAGGACAGGAGCAGGCCAAAGCACAAGCCAGGAAAAACCATGAAACAAGCAAAAAAAAAAACCTGTGAAAGAATCTTGACAAACCTTCAAGACTGTCAAAACAAGATTGGAGTGGCGGAAACAAGAATACAAGGACTCCAAGAAGCAAAGAGAGATCAAGCTCTACAAATGATACCAACTATGAAGGAGGCTCACACGGCAACACCCCACGTGGTAGAAACTCAACCGACCAAACCTAAGAGCGGGAGTATAGCAATTGACTGGACCAAGTTAAGCAAGTAGGGTTTCAAGAAAAATGCAAAGAATAAAATAAACGATACCATGTCCCATTACAATGTACATCACGGAATGTAAGAGAGTCCAAATTAAAACCCTGGTTAGGTTATTTTTCGCAATGATTTTTTACAGTGAGTTAATGAAAATGCTTATTAGCATCAAAATTTAAATCGATTATTAAATTAGATATAAAGAGTTTTTAAAGCATTATGATTTTAATCTCAAAATGTTTGAAGAATTTGCCATTAACAGTTAATGGCAAATACAATCGACAGCCGAAGACTTCTTAGAGGAAAACGTTGTTTTCGTAAAGAAGACTGCCTCTCCCACGGTTTTTGATTGGAGTTTTCTCGTGGGACTAAGGAAAATGCCGAGGCAGGGACTAGGGGAGTCGTGAGAATGGAGGCTCCTCCTCCATTTATATAAAGTCAATTATTATTCAAACATGCTGAACAAGGTGTCGAGTTTCCAATGTACCAGCTAAACGACGGATGGTACCGCATTACACCGAACGTGGAATACAGCAAAGCACCCATGATAATGGAACCGATGACCAAGCCTACCTGGCATTACAGCGATCCAGGATCCTTGGCTGCAAGCGGCATTTACACCAATCAGGACCTCGAAAAACTGAGGGATCACATAATGTTTCCCGCCGAAAAGGTCGGAATACTGAACACCGTAGCACGAGGCGTAATGGGGGAACCGACCATAGCACAAGGGATGTCACTATCTACCTCTTGGACGAAAATTCCTTACAGAAAATCACAGAGAACGCCTGGAAGAAAATCTGGGGAACGTTCTTAATTTTTGGCAATGCAACTGCAGGATTAATCGGAATATACTTCTTCGCAAGGACGCCAAACTAATAATCGACACCATCATACACGGTTACGCACTGCACACTATATATGGATGGTCAATACATCTAGTCGGAGCACTGTGGGACTCGGTGACCAATTTACTACTGCATCTAGCACGAGGGACGCCGAAGAACGACAAAAAACAGGAAAGAGAGGCAGGAGCACCCCCGCTCCCGGCCGAACAAGAAAAACTGCAGCGGACACGGAGCACGCACAGGTACACAAACACGAAGACGCACACGCACATACTCAACTCTTACGATCTCCTTCGTACCATATTGCCATGCAAAGCAATGTGGAAAAACGTAAGAAAATCCAGTATCCGCAACGAAGCTCACAATATGTATCCACAACTATAATAAACAAAAATTATTCTTCTCTCTTTCTTTCTCGCGCTTCTCCCCTTTTCTTTCTCTTCTCTAGGAGGACCGAGAGAAATAAAAATCCAGATACCTAGAGATAGAGGTGGAGAAGAGATACTGAAAAAAAAAGATTAAAAATGTCAAAACAACAGTCAGAACGTGACATGGAATAGCTGAAAACTATAAACGATACAAACAGGAAACACCCCCAAGTTATGATCTGAAAAAGATACTGCTCCAATAATTTTATTTTACTCAGCAAACGATGTGATTGTCTTAGAAGAGGTAATAGTTCTCCGTTAAGTTTTTCTCCCGACTGCTGCCAACCTTCGGTTGGCGAAGACGAGGGAGTATGCGTTTCACTGGGGCCGAACCTTTGTTACCTTAGTTCTCGATAACTACAACATACTATGATATGTGCTTCCGTATATAAGTTTCTTATTGATCAAGCAAGGTTTATAGCTTATAATTATCATTAATCGTTGTGTTAAATAAAAAGCGAAAAAACGATATATTACATTTATACGTTCTCTTATTGGCTATCGACTGAGTTACAGAGGAAATTGATTAACCAATGACATGCATCCGCATGGGGAATTTTAGTGATTTCCAGTTATTCATTGTCTAATTTTTACTCTGAAATAAAAGCAAGGGAAAGAAATATTTACACAAACATAATGAAATAATGATCATATATAATATTTAACAATATGAAACAATCCGATTGAATAAATTGCAAATTAAAAGGGAAAACAGCTGATTTGTAACGATCGGATCTATTTTCTACTCTTCATACATTTAAATCATCACGTCATTAATTAATACCATTTCTTTCATCATGTTTTTAATTTTCAGAATGTATTGGAACTTGGCAAACGCTTACCAAATGTTCTCCTAACTGAGGAAGTTCCATTTAAACTTTTCAATCACCTCGATTTCTTGTGGCAATCAACGCGAAAACTCTTTTATACGACCGTGTGTGTTAGAACTATTACAAAAGTTTGATGCTGACTAAAAAAACAACAAAGATATCTACAAAGTCGAAAAACTTTTAAATACAATCCTTACCTTTGAACAGCCGTATATAAAAAAAAGAGACATTGCTCAATGTACAAGATGTCAAGCCTACGGTCATACAAAAAGTATTGTTTTAGGGGCCCAAAATCCGTAAAATGCGCCGAAAGACATCTTACCACAGACTGCCCTATAAAACAAAAATTCAAAGAAGTTAAATTTTCTTTGAAATTGCTCTCCATTCTTTTCTTCGATTATTGAATTGTTCTACTGTTACAATTTACTATTATATTTCGTAAATAAATACAATTCAAGGAAAGTACAATTTCGACCTATATTGTAATTAAAGAGACCAATATGTACAGGGTGTATCAAGACGATACAGAGCGGTACGGCGGGTTGCCCATTCGAGCAGGCGCGCATGGTCGTTCACAATTGCGTTGACTTCGGTGCATCACCTATAATCACTCGCATATCTTTTTTACAATAAAATGAACTTTTTAGCGCCCGAAGTTGCAATACAATTGTGACGGATTTCCGTAGCACGTTAACGTTAAAACAGAAGTCGAGATGACAATACAGGTTATGAAATAAATTTTATTAAGAAAACGAAAGACATCTTCTCTCTTACGAAAAAAGCTCGTACCATAGACCATCATAATCATTATTATATTATAATTTTATTACTTAAATTATTTTTTGCACACAATGTTTATGCACAGGACAAAAGTCAGCAATTAGCATATGTGTGCAAATTTAAATTATAAGTCGGCTAATAAATTTCATTCAATGTAAGTTTAAATAATGGCAGAAATCACCATTAACAAATCTTACAATATTCATTTTGTTTAATTAATAAATAATTTATCATTAAATTGATAATCATTTTAATATATTAATACTAATGAGCATTATATAATTCTTTATATAAATGATGCTGCTGCATCTTAAAAATCTTAATCTTAATCTCATAAACAAGAGGTTTATTAGTATAAAATATACATTTTAAATATGATGCTAATGAATAATTTATATAAGGCAAATTATCATAATATTTAATGAATACTTTTCAGTAATAAATTTCTTGTAGATTTATATGAGATTCAGTAGCATTATTTACATAAAGATGCTTATTAGCATCAGTTATTGAATTAATTATTAATGTTAATGATGAAATATTAATATTCTGAAATAAATGTTGTTAGACATAGATCCGCTGATAATCGTTTTTATCGTTATAAATAACGATGGAAACGGTTATCAGCGGATCTTGTGCCTAATAACATTTATTTCAGATTATTTATATATATATATATATATATAATCGTATATATATAATTTATATTAATTTTTGTATGAAATATTTCGTTCCGTGCAAAATAAAATAATTGAAATAATAAAATAATAATGTATAATAACTATGATCGACTATGATCCAGCTTTCTTGGTAAGAGAAAAATAACGAGTGATATCCTGATAATAATTGTTAATAATTATTTAAAGGTAGAGTGGTAATAACTGTACGGAACTATCGTCAGGGGGTTTAGAACTATTGTTTAAAACCTCGAACGAGCCGAGAACTTATCGCAGAAGCATAGCATATCACTGTAGTACGAGTGATATGCTGATAATAATTGTTAATAATTATTTAGAGATAGTTAATGGTCAGAACTATGTTATAGAACTATAGAACTCGTCAAAAACTATAAAATTCATTGGAGTAATTTTCGAAAAAATTATATGATATGCTGACTTCGTGGGAAGTTAGCATATCATTTCTCAACTTCCGTTTATTAATGTTAAATGACCAGATCTACTGTTAAAATTTATCAGAAACTATAGAACTCGGTTGTATGCAAAGAGAACTCCACTTTTTTTTTATATGCTGACAATGATATGCCAACTTCACATACACATACATGAGTTTTACTTTTACTCGCATTTAATAATTTTTTAAATGTAGGTTTAACGATAACTAAATTATTGCAGTTCCTGTCTAAAGTATAAGTCTTTACGAGTATTTAAAAAAAAATCATTCAGTTTCATAAAGAATTGAGCTCTAACAAGATTTTGTCCAAAAAGTCACCGAAATTTCCCACTGTGCGTCGCAGTGCGACGTTGCCGTGTTTTTAGGGTCGAACGCCAAGATCTGTGAGAGTGCTGCAGTTTTTATTTCTTTTCTCAGAAACTAGTCAGTGAATCATCGTGAAATTTATTGAGAATCTGTGCCAATGTATCCTCTATACATAGTAATTTTTTCAAGAATAGTTCTCTATTTTTTCTTTATATTCTGAATGCATATATTGATAATCTGTCAATCTCCATAAGAACTCATACGAAATTTAAAAGTTAATAACTTTTAAACGGGTCAGACAATCGATCGCAAAAACACGGTTTTTGGGATATATAAGTGCGCAATCTCTATAATTTCACCTTTATCCCTCTATTTTGACTTAAGCGATATACATCCTTAATAATCAGTTTTACTTTACCTCGGATCTTGTAGTCTATATTATTCAATCGTCCTAAAACTATTGGCACGTATTGTATAACATTAAATCATTAAAGGTATGTGGTTTGTATACAAGATTCCATTTTCTTTCTATATGGCTTATTGCGGTACTTAATAAACATTTTCATTAACGAAATGTGCTCTACATTATACATATTCTTCTTTGAAATTATCTAAAATATACGTTTAATTCTTGCATCAAACAAATAAAAATGCGGAAGATATACATATATTATTCATATAATAAATACACTTTGTAAATAAATTATTAAAAAAAATGACAAATAAGTCTAGCAAAAAATCTGAATAAATTCTTTATTAATATTATTTATTGTTTTATATTGTTTCTTCATTATTACAAGAACAATATGTTCTTTATGTAATTAGAAAAATTATACTTTTTCCTACGACGATATTTCGAAATATTTATTCCATAATATTTACGAAATTTTATTTCAAAGATATATTTTTTGATATAAAGATATATGTATTATTAATTACATAAGTAATATTAATTAATTAGCGTGAAGCATGTATGAAAATTTATGCCAGATTGTTAGAGAACAATACGCAGTATCCGACGATATTTAAAATTGCAAAAGCATTCACAAGAACATGTTTGTAAGAACAACCAAGTCATGATGCGATTACAACTATCCGCATTAGTCTGCATAATGAAGGAAATGAATAGGGATAACTGCGGACCGTCACAACTTTCTCTCTCCTTTAGAAATGTTCAAGAGGTTGAATTAGAGGAATTTGCTCAAAAGTTAAAATGTAAAAGAAAAATCTTATATGATGCTTTCAGAACGTTATTTCGTTTAAATATATTTATGTTGGCAGATTAAACAGCGTGCATATTGACATTTTTAATATGTCGGTAATGATAATTTAAAATTTTAACCGTTATTTTTGACATTTGAATATGTTTTTGCTATTTTTAATTGTTTACTATCATAATATTGGTCGGTATTTATAGCCGATTCTTATATTTAAGATCGTCTTAAGTACAATCTTAAGATGTCACGAACCAATCACAGAGCGTATTAGCATCTTAAGACGGTTACTTAAGACGGTTTTGAAATAAGAAAATCGATTATGAATACGGGCCATTGTAACATTTTAGTTGGGCCTATGCTTGAGGCAAAGAGTCTGATAATAAATGAAGATATTTCTTCATTTACGACTCATAATTGAATTTAAATGATAGTCGATGTATGAAGTTTGCTTATAAGCATATATCCATCTTTATTGCGTGATTAATTAAAACCTTTACTTAAAAATGCAAGAAAATGATGGCAAATAAAATGTTCTGTTACAGATATAAGTAAAATAAAAATTCTGTGGTTTAATTATCATCATGTCATAAAATGCAATTTTTCATTATGTTTATGCTCTATTCATCAATGTACTAAACCTCAATTATATGACGTATCCTATTTGACATGTTTTTAACACGCATTGTAAATTATTATTTTTTTAAGTAAAAGTCAATCATTATAAGATTCTTGTTTTTTTTTATTGTTTAATTGTATTTTTACAATACTTTTTATCTCGATATTTCTCTGTACTCTTGTCAAACTTTCATCCCCGCGTTATAGTAACGACGCAGTCTTGTTTTGTTGTATAAAAATTTATGTATTCAAGGGTTAAACAAGTTTGCGCGCGAGGATGACGCGACGGCAGAACTAATGGAGACAACGAGAGACGACCGGTCGACTTTCTCCGTCTGCGGGCTCTCCGTGGGGCGGAAAAACACGGCGTCTGAATTCGCCGGGCGAACCACGCGCGCGGGAAGAGGCCGCAACCCCCCCCCCCGAGGGTCGAGAGCGAGGGAAAGTGAGGCGAGCGAGGACTGCCTCGGCCCCCGCGGAGGATGGCGGGCGGGATCGGAGGCCCTGTAATGATCTTACGGCCATGGTAACTTTTTTAATCAGCGCCCGGTTTAATTATACGGTCGATGAGGAGGTACTCGCGCGCCCACCCTCTCCCGCCCCCGCCCCCGCCCCGGCCGCTCTCTTCTGGTGCTTCAATCTCCCCGTCGACTCGTTTCGTTCGGTTCACCCTCTCTTCTTCCTGCCGACGAGTCCGTCTCCTCGCGTCGAGCCCTCGACGCAGCAGACCCGGTCAGTCGTCCTAACTAAAGGCACCGACTCGCAAACAAGATTTGACTTATTGCGCCCGAGCGATTTCTCCGGCGTTTTCTCCCCATCTCCGTTCCTCCGCGGACGATAGGAACGGCGCTACGAAGGACGGCGGCGACCGCCTCGGGAAATTCCGAAATGCTTTTAATTGGAAGACCCGTGGCTGCGCGAACCGATACCGCGATGATCAGAGAGTGCAGAAGGGACGCAGATCCACGCTTCTCGATGAAATTTGCCGAAAGAAGTGCATTATCGTTAATTAGCGGGCGCGTCCGGGAACGATCCCTCCGCTTCTCCTTATATAGAGTACGCTTTCAATATGCGCACATTGCACATTTTTATTGTCTTATTGAAGGAAAAGCTCTTCTTATTTACCTCATTTGTATAGCAAACTAGGTACCATGAGCTATCATAATTCCGAATGAGAAAGAATAAGATGACTAAGCATTCTTATTATATTTGAGCGATAAATATATTCCATTACAAGCAGAATGCAAATACATAAGACAATCGTGTTTTTTGATCTATTATTTATAAATATATAGTAAAGTGGAATTTTATTGCTTGTCAAAATGTAATTATACTAATAAATATTTAAATTTGAGTATTTCTTAGAAAAAAAGCGAATCTCTTCAGACAGTAATAAATAATTTTTATACTATCAGTATTTAAAACTTAAAATGACACAAAATGTAACCTAAAGTAACACAATGTACATATGTCTTTATTCAAGTACAGAATTGAGTATTTCTTATATAAATTATTATTTTCTTG
This sequence comes from Temnothorax nylanderi, assembly GCF_030848795.1. Classification (NCBI taxonomy): domain Eukaryota; kingdom Metazoa; phylum Arthropoda; class Insecta; order Hymenoptera; family Formicidae; genus Temnothorax; species Temnothorax nylanderi. Next base: position 2,560 of record NW_027250549.1, on the reverse strand, counting down.
TGTTGAATAATACATTTTATCTGATAAAATTCTTCATATGTGTGTTATCCAAAATTCTATTTTTATGAAAGTCAATTGACAAAGTTTTAAATGTCTCCTTTAGTTACTCTAAGATTGTTATTATTTTCATTACACTTTATTGCTTATGTTGTAATATTTATACCGTACTGTATTGTATTCATTTGTAATGTAATGCTTTTTATCAAACTTGCGTTAAGAAAAATTTCACTATCACTTATTTTATTAAATAATAGATAAAAGTCATCAAATGTAATACTGCTACATATTATTACTAAATTAAATTATTCATAAATCTTGTTGATCTTCAAGTAATAGGGTATGTACTACCTAGCGTCGTACATTAAATAAGGGCGGTAGGGGTGGAGTTTAGAGGGTGGTCCCTCGACCAACACAATTCGTATTTCCCTTTCGTGCAATGGCGTCTCTCGTGTCTTTTGCATTGCCCTAATGCCCGTATTAAATATAATTAGCTTTGTGCCTGCCAGTTTTTCCAATTCGCAAGTAATTAATAATTAAATGCAATTCTAAGAAATAATTCAAAGTCATGATTATATTTTATAATTTTTATACTTAATTAATATTTATATATTATATTTTATTATTATATTAAATTTATGCCATTTTAGGTTTTAAATACTATTAGCATAAAAATGATTTATTACTGTCTGAAGAGATTTGTGACGAGATTTCTTTGTGACGAATGAGATCCCATGACAAATAAACCTTTTGAACCTTCGAATGTTAAGGCTTAAGAAATGGTGTCTAAGGTTACTGACTGTTGACGTTTCGAGTGTGGCACGAGCATCAGTGCATCGGTAATCGATGTCTACCTGCAGTGATTTTTACCTGAGCGCGTGCCACGTACCTGCCACGCGTGAGAGTCAGGTCCAATCGAATCGATGGAGCGAGGATAATAGGCTATCAATACCTGTTGCTGAAAACGCTTTCTGTTACCTGTTTCAGTTGGCACGTTTGTGATACCGCAAGTATTGAAACTATAAATCGCCGATGACGTTTAGTTTGACACCTTAGCCGTCTGTAATGGCACTTTGAATTTGCTTTTTGAAATGTTTTATATAGTTATCGCTTCATCATCAGTAAATTTTTAGTTATAATTAGAAAGATAAAATAATATTTTTCTAATAATTAATTGAATATATTAATATATATCTAAAGAGTAAGATCTTATGGATATATGAAATTTTTATAGAGATTATTGTTTTTGTAATAAATTAGTATGTATGTAGAATATTACAATAAAGCAATAAATTTTTTAAAAGTCTATTAAAATAATATCCATTCAAAATTAAATAAAGAATAAAATATTGTCTACTTTAAAGCTGGTTGTTCCAACCTGTTGGTAAGCTAACTAATAGTTAAATAATATGTCTATCTTTGCCTAATTTAAAGAAAAAACAAAGACATATAAATATTTAACTATTATTATAGTTAGTTTACAACAGGTTGGAACAATCAGCCCTTATATAGGGCCGGTTGTTCCAACCTGTTGGTAAGTTAACTAATAGTTAAATCATATGTCTATCGTTGTCTAATGTAAAAGATAAACAAAGACATATATATGATTATTAACTATTAGTTAGTTTACCAACAGGTTGGAACAACCGGCTCTTAATGATATAATTTTATTTTTCCGATTACCATGATAAATTCTCTAACATAAAATTAATTTTGTCTTAACAAAAACATTTGATAATAAAAAATATAAGAGAGAGTTGTAAGTTTTGACTTAATATCTTAAAAGAAAACAAAATCTTAAGCTTAAGTGACCTCCTAAGATCTTTTGCACTTCGAAAACTTCGTTCTTGGAAAGCTCTTTGTCAATCACTTACAATAACTCGAAAATAAACACTTTGAGTTTGTGAAAGAATTTATAATCCCAATTACGTTGACGAATTTGTCGAAATTGCTGCGCATCAGAATCTGACATGGCCCGTTTATCGGGGTCGTTAAAAGTACGGGCGAGTAACGAGCATGAAATGAAGTTTTAATGGCGCCGAGTTGAAACCAGCAACGTCGTATTTGTTGCGTCTTTTTTTGGGGGTCGCGGGGTTGGATGTAGGAGGGTCGATAAACGCCATCGTCACCTTTTATTCCACGTCGATGGCGGCGATCCGGGCTTTACGGAAGATTCGGCTTTAAGAAAGCCAAATCACGATCCATCAACCTTCTCACTACTTAGTCTCGCATCCGATGGCGCCGAGAGGAGATGACGACGAGAGTTAATTACTGCGTAATTAACGTGTAAGGTAATCTGGGACTTATGTTTCAATCGAACAAGGAAAACGAGGACTCGTAATTAGCGTCCTGTCTGAAAGACTTACGCCCTCGAGCATGTCGTGTAAAAAAATATTCTTGAAGTAAATTCTTTACTGATTTGTATTAAATTATTTTAATTTTTGATGTTAATTGTTGATAATTCATTGTATTATAGTATAGTAACTATGCAATCAGCATAAAGTTATAAAATAATTATTTAACATATATCTAATTTTTTGCATTTTTTCTCTGCACTTTATAA
>NW_027250548.1:0-12396 GCF_030848795.1 Temnothorax nylanderi | reverse complement strand
GAGAGAGAAGGAGAGAAGAGCGATGGAGAGAGAGAGGAGAGAGAGAGAGGAGAGAGAGAAGGAGAGAGATGACGAGAGAGGAGAGATGAGAGAGAGAGAGAGAGAGAGAGAGAGAGAGAGAGAGATTAGAAGGACAGTTTGAAATGTTTTCGGGACAAACATGAACACGTTCAATAAAAAAGAAAAAATGTATATTAATTTTTCTAATTTTATTGAATTTCCGTATTTCTGAACTGATCTCGACGTAGAGTTTTCTCGCGGTGAAAGTCGGACAACAATAGAAATAATTTGTCGGGTAAAGAACGTAAACAGAGTTTCATAATTTTAATAAATTTTGGAAATGATATTGATTGGTCACACTTTAATCTCGGGCGAAGCCGAGACGGGGTACAAAACATCGTGTCTGAACAAGACATCGTGTCTGAACAAGACATCGTGTCTGAACAAGACATCGAATCTGAACAAGACATCGTGTTTGAACAAGGCATCATATTTGTCAGAAAGACGAGTGTGTAAACAATATAATGTTTGCACAAAACATCGTGTCTGAACAAGACATCGTGTCTGAACAAGACATCGTGTCTGAACAAGAGATCGTGTCTGAACAAGACATCGTATCTGAACAAGACATCGTGTCTGAACAAGACATCGTGTATAATAAAAGCAAAATTCGATTATATTATTTTTTAGTGGACTAGGCCTATAGGGGAAACCACTTAAAAAAAAACGCGTCAACAATAGTACCTCATGGGTGACGAGGAAATCTATTGTCGTGATTTTTTATATACTTTTGGTAAAAATTTGGTCGAATAGTTGAAGAGTGTATAAAGAACAAACATACATACATACATACATACATACATTCTATTTTATATATGTAGATATAGAGATTTACATATTTAAAAAAAGTTTTCTTATAACAAAAAATCAAAATAAATCGATATTGACTTTGAGAGTTCAGACTACATGGTCTATATATAGACTTCGCATATAGACGTTTAATCGCATATAAAGTTGGATCGAAACAACTAAATCTTAAAGAAGAATGAGAGTAATAGTAATCAAAATGAGAGTAAATAAAAGAATTGTACTACCTTACTTGAGTGAAGTGTGGAAGTAGAAATCTGTACATTGTTTATTTGTAGTTTTTAAGTGTGCAAGTAGAAACCTTCGCTCACATAGCTTCCTCTATGAGGAAGCCAAAACAAATAAAGTAAGAAAGTTTCTACTTGCCCACTTAAAAACGTGTGCAGATTTCTACTTCCACACTTAAAAATTTGCACACTTAAAAACTATGAGGAAGTAATGTGCAAGTGCACCATGTTCTAATTTTATTGAATTTCCGTATTTCTGAACTGATCTTGACGTAGAGTTTCTCGCGGTGAGAGTCGGACAACGGTAGAAATAATTTGTCGGGTAAAGAACGTAAACAGAGTTTTAATAAATTTTGGAAATGATATTGATCGGCCACACTCTAATCTCGGGCGAAGCTGAGACGGGGCACGCTAGTTTGCAAATAAACAAACGTGTACAATACAGAAGCAAAGGTATTGTTCTGCAGTATTTTAACGTTCTGCTGAAGGATTCGTATGGTAACCCGTTGAACTTGAAGTGTTTGGTTTGCATTGAAATACGGTGCAATTAGAAATGGAATTATTTAAAATCTTAATATTATTTAAATAAAATATTTAAATAAAATATATAAATAAAATATTAAATAAAATATTTAAATAAAATATTAAATTATTCTTTTGCATAAGAGTAAGTATTTCAAGAGTAAGATATCATTATATTGTATGATATAAACATAACAAATAGTTACCCAATACGTGCCCTTGTTTCTTTTTTCGACTGTTCACATGTTTGAGGATCCAAATCAACCGTTTCCTGACTTTGACATTCTGCAGTAGGATTTGTATCAAAACCCGTTGTAATTGAAGTGCTTGGTCTACATTGAAAAAGGGTGCAATTAGAAACGAAATTATGTAAAATATTAACGTTGTAAAATTACTTTCTTGCAAAAAAGTAAAAAATTGTAAATCTTGTAAAAGAGTAAAATATATTAAATATCAAGATATCGTTATATTGTATGATATAAGCAAAACGAATAATCACTCATTAAATGCGCCTGTTTTTTCTGTCGTTTCTTTAAATGATTGAACGGGCAAACCAGACGTATCTTGACTTTGACGTTCTGCAGAAGGATCCATACCATTATCCGCTAAACTTGAAGTGCTTGGTCTGCATAAAAAAGTGGTGTGATTAAAATTAGAAAAACGTAATAATTATTAAGATACTACAACTGTACGTATTACTTAATGCTATTATATGTACTTATTGTAGGTGAACCGTAATGGAGTAAAGTTTTGTAAGTGAGAGTGAGAAGGAAGAGAAAGAGATAGAAAGAGAATGTCTCATATCACGAATTTCTGTAATGTTAATGTCAAACAATTAATGTCTAGACTGAATTTGTGATTAATACAATAGATAAGTGAAACACGACCGATATAATATAAAATCAAATTAGGGAAAAACGCTATTTTAACGTAATTGTTCTATCCTAGCTTTAGTTGAGATGAAAAATACCCCAGCAAAAACGTTTTATATAAAAACATATTTAAATATATATAATCATATAATATTAAGGAATGTCCCTGGCAATTAAAGCGGATAGGCTTTTTTTTACTTATCTATATTAGATATAGCGCTATGAGTTTATGCAGGAAGAAAGAGCGATCGGTCGCCGTCATCGCCGATGCCATATATGGCAATACGAAAAAACACGTGATTGCTCTCGTGCGTTTTGTATGAGAAAGAAATGAATTTTGTGTGTTTTCTTGCGATCTTCGCTAAGGTAGCGTAGCTTGATTACTAGTAGTAATTGTTCCTTAACCACTATAAATGTTTTTTTTATTAGAATTCTCTGTTTTTAAAACTCTACTGGAGTTTAAAATTTTTCACTTGTTGCTCATGCTTACCCGGGAAAAAAAGATTATATATAATTATATATAATTGTATATAAATATATATGATTATATATGAATTTTGTCTCTATATATGAAATTATATATGGGTCCATATATGATTATATATGGACATATATAATTCCAAATATAACTAGATATGAACAATAGATCATATATGCACACATATATGGATCCATATATGATTCATATGGAAGTATATATAACCCTATATGATTATATAATATCATTATATATGTTCATATATAATTATATATGTTACGCCCAAACACCGAAATCGCTCAGTGAGCGAAAGAAACATCCACAACGCGTTGTGGACAGTGCTGATCATACAAATACCGAAATGAGATATTTTTTCGGTGTGTGGACGTTTTTATTATCCACAACGCGATGTGTGCATTTCAGAAACGTCCACGACGCGTTCTGCATAACTTGATATGCTCACAAAGCGAATTTACTTGAGAATTTATAGGAATAATATAAAATTAGAAAACACAGAGATGAATTACTCAAATAAAACGTATTTCCCTTAGGAAAATTTACTTAAAGTTTTTTAAAGTTACTTAAAGTATTATAAAGTATTATAAAGTATACTAGCCGTAATAATAGTATACTAATAGTATAATAGTAGACTAATAGTATACTGACAGCCGAGCGTAAAGTTTTCTTTAACCTCAATAAAAACTTTATAAGCAAGTCGCAAATATACTTTAAATTTACTTTTAACAAACGTAATACTTATAAATATACTTTAACTTTACTTTTTATAAAGGTAATACTTAAAGCTGATTTTAACTTATGCGTGTTGTTTCAACAGTATACTTAAAAAGACAAGTTCCCTTTTTCACCACACTTGCACCACACGAGACATTAAGAAATATTAATCATATATCCAATTCAAAATTTTATTACTCTTTTTAAACTGAATTTGTTTCTTAAGATGATTTTTGGAAAATTATATATTAGCGCTGGTTATGACATATGTAGACTATATATAACACTTACATCAAATTAAGAAGTAGTCTACCACGTAAGGCAGTTGGCTCACGATCCAGAGGTCCCGAGTTCGAATCCCACCAAGGTAAGTGTGTTTTTCAAATACGAGAAAATATTTATAATCATAGACTGCATCTTAAGAAATAAATTTAGTTATAAAATAGTAATAAAATTTCGAAATAAATAATTTTTTTTTATTCCGGGTGAATATCGGAAATCAGTGTCCTCTAGTATTAAGAGGACTGTAATCTTAAGTCTAGTGTCTCATGGTTAGAGGATATTCCTCTAGATTTTAAAATATCTTCTTGAGACCGTATTTCAGAGGAAAATCCTCTAAAATCAAGCGGGAGCCACTAAATGACAGAATATTTTTTTTGGGGTGATTAATAGTAATTGCATGAGTTAACTTAAAGTAACCTTTAAAGTATATTATAGAAATACTTAAAGTTTGGTTCGAAATCACTTCTAGTTTATCAATAGTTTATCAATAGTAATTTCTTTGGTAAACTTTCTAGTTTATTTTAAGTTTTTTTAAGTAAATTTTCCTAAGGGTTATTACTAATAAATCAAACTATATTAATTATTAGACTCCAGGAACGTAATTATTACGGCAATCTGATAACATTACTGTTTAGGAACATTGTTGTCTACGAATATAAAATAAAACAAAATGATATAAAATCAAACAAAAAAACTTAGAAAATAGTACAAAAATTAAGAGGAATCATTGTGGGGGGGGCTCCACTACCATTGAACTAGACGCATAGTGTGCCTTGCAAAGTACATGCGTGAAGTTTCCACGCGTGAAAAGTTGTAAACCCATGTGGCACCCTTGTAGTGGGCGATATGGAGTGGACCCCGTTTCGAGTGGAAAGTTGTAATGAGTCTATCACATACTAAATCATAATTTTATAAAAATTAAAAAATAATTAAATAAAAATGAAAAAAAAGGTTAAATTTTTAATTTTTAATAGGTTTATTATGTCTTCAACCAGAATATACTTCTTTAATATCTGAAATTAATTTTGAAAAGGATTTAAATTGTGTTTGACTACATACTTTATTTGAACATTTTATGCCTTTATTTTTCTCGGTAAAAATCCATTTAAGGGTATTTATTTGGAGGCCATTTGAAACATTTCCACCAAATAATACGTAAATTGGGCGTGGGAGGTTTTCGGAAGTTCATCCATCTTTTTAATTATTTTCTAATTCTTTTTCTTATAATTCTTCTTGTACATACAAATTGCAGAGATTATACAAGAGAAAAAAACATATATGAACATATACTATATAAAATTTTGTATAATCTATACTAATATATAAAATTTTTACGGGTGGTGTATGTTTGAACGTTATAGGGGTAAAAAAAACTGAGGAATATAATAAAATTCAAAAAATTGTTAATAATAAAGGGGTTACCGATTTTTGTCTAAAAAATTCTACGTGATTGCTTTAATTTCCGCAAATTTTGAGATATTGAGTTATATTTTTTTTATGGATGGAGTATCATTACAAGTAGTAATAAATGGTATTGAATTTGGCGAGAATCAGTGAAAGGATTGCCGAATTTTGCCTAAAAATTGTATAAGTTATACATGTCATCTTATATAAAGAATCATTATAAAGGAAGGTTGTTTTGAATTTGGCGAGGATCGTTAAAGGGTGTACCGATTTCTGCCTAAAAAATGTATAAGTTATTTGACGGATAGAGTATTATTTAAGGAAGGTTTTTATTGAATTTTGCGAGAATCGGTAAAAGAATTTTTCTTTATAAATTTTTGAATTTTTTGATAAATGTCCGTGGTTGCTCTAACTTCCGCCAATTTTGAGATATCGGGCTATCCACACTGTTAAAGGTTAGAGGATGAAATTTAAACCAATACCATGAGTTAGATTTATTTTGTTATTTTTAACTACCATGTGCGTCAAAATTTATTAGTTTGAAACAAAATAGGATTATTTTAACTCCATTGGTTTAGTCAAATTAACATTATTTTAGTTAAATTAACTACATATTGAGTAGGAGCAGTGGCGACCTATGGAATAGTTAAAAATTACTCATAATTGAGTTTAATTTAACCCTATGAATTTAACAGTGTAATTCTGTTATATTCTTTAGTCTTTTCTACCTCTATTTCACATATAATTCTTTAAAATTTGATTGATTAGGAAAATCTGAACAGGAAAAGTTACTGTACGACTCTTTTAAAGCATTTAAAATATTGGGGATATCACTAAAAAAAACACGTTAATAATATATAGTGCCTCTTGAGTGACGCGGAAAGTTATTGAAAATATGTGTTTATAAATCATACATTGGTGGATAAGATTAGCTAGAACACAAATGTAATAACACAAAAAAGTAGTTTAAAAAAGACGCCCGGGAGAAGCTCCGGTAGCCAGCTGGTATCATATGTATAATTAGGTATATTTAAATATGTTTTTATATGAAAAGTTTTTTACCGGAACATAAATTCACACAAATAATTTTATTAGACTACCAAATCTTGTCTTGACAGTAAAATGGCGTATCTCCCTAATTAAACTTATGATATTTTGTTGAACGTTATAATAACGTTCTCCATAATTTGATTGTATACTATATCCGTCGTGTTTTACTTATTTATTGCTTATATACGTCGCTTGAAAAAAACGTTTTTCCTAATATACATATAATTTAAAATAGAAGCTGTCTTAATATGAGTACGTGTTTAAACATAAAACGGATACTGTCATCAATTAAAACGGTCGAAAGTAATGGAATGTTGTCAGGGAAAATTGTAGAATATGCCAGAATAAATTAGGTTGGTGCTATACATATCTATATATATAAGTCACGTCCGTCTGTCTGTCTGTATGTATGTACGCGAACTACTCATTCGTTAGTGGACCAAATTTTTACCAAAAGTATATGAAATAGGGGTAGAATTTCCAGGGGATGAAAATGTCGTGGTTAATTTTTCGTTACCGATCTTTTTGGAAACCGGTTCTGAAATTTTTTCAAATTTTACGAGAATTTTTCGGGTATTAATTTACCGAATCTTAAGGAATTGTATATGAAACAGGGGTAGAATTTCCCGGGGAGTATCATAATGTGCATAGTTTTTTTGCTACCGATTTTCTGGAAACCGGTTTTTTTTAATTTTTTCGATTTTTCCGGAAATAATTGACCGCATTTCAAAGAATTGTATATGAAACAGGGGTAGAATTTTTCGAGGAGTGTTATAAAGTGTATAATTTTTTGTTACTTATTTTCTGAAAACTGGTTTGTTTAATTCTTCCAATTTTTCGGGAATTAATTGACCGAATCGTAAAGAATTGTATATGAAGTAAGGGTAGAATTTTCCGGTGAGCATAGTGCCATAAAGTGTATTGTTTTTTGTTACCAATTTTCTCATATACTCATAAATGTCACCAAGTTTCAAGGGTAAACCAAAGGATGATGTCGCTGCCCTAGATATAGAGGTTGATGTTGAATCTTAATAATGCGAAAATATACGACGATGCGCCGCGTAGCGGGCGCGAGTCGAACTCTCTCACAGCGCGAACCCGCGTTGCCGCTCGCGCCGCACAATCGTGGACGACGGAAGACGCGCGGTGCGGAATTCATCTCTCTCTCTTTCTCTCTCTCTCTCTCTCTCTCTCTCTCTCTCTCTCTCTCTCTCTCTCTGTCTTTTTTTCTCTCATCAAATATTTTTAATTAAATAGGGGAATAGGATTGTTCCCAATGAGATAAATATAATTTATTAAACACAAAATATTAAAAACTTACATATGAACATTTATAACACATAATAATACGTATAATATAACATAAATTATAATATAACATAAATTATTACATGTTAATATAATTTATTATAGTTTTATTTCCGCGGCCACGTTTGTGTCCACGGCCACGTCCGCCATATCCGCGTCCGCCACGTCCGCGTCCGCGTTCATGTCCTCGGCCTCTTCCTCCTCTGGCCCATCGAGGTGGTACTGGTGGAATCTCAGTAGCCATCACTGCAGGTTGTGGATTGTTAGTCACCACTGCAGGCTGTGGATTATCAGTAGCCATCACTGCAGGTTGTGGATTGTTAGTCACCACTGCAGGCTGTGGATTATCAGTAGCCACCACTGCAGGTTGCAAATTGTCAGCAGCCACCACTGCAGGTTGCAAATTGTCAGCAGACACCACAGCCTGCAGTGGTGGTTGCTTCGTCAAAGCAGCGAGTTGCTGCTGCAACTCATGCAACTTCTTCTTTAAGTAGAGATTTTCAGCATTAAGGTCCACAATGTCATTCTAAAAAAAGATATATAAAGATATATATATATAGATAATAATAACCGCAATTCCTCTCTCTCTCTCTCTCTCTCTCTCTCTCTCTCTCTCTATCTCTCTCTCTCTCTCTCTCTCTCTCTCTCTCTCCTATCTCTCTCTCTCTGCTCTCTCTCTCTCTCTGTCTCTCTCTGTCTTCTCTCTTCTCTCTCTCTCTCTCTCTCTCTCTCTCTCTCTCTTCTCTCTCTCTCTCTCTCTGTATTTAATTCTTCCGCCGTAATGATACCGCTAATTTAAAAAAGATATATAGAAATAAAATCTATATATATTAATAACCACAATTTCTTTCTCTCTCTTTCTTTGTTTCTTTCTTTCTTTCTCTTTATTCACACACACATACGTACATATATACACACAAATCTTTTTCTTTCCTTCTCTCTCTTAACCATATTTTCTCTGTCACTCACATACATATATATACACACAAATCTCTTACTTTTCTTCTTTCTCTTAACTTTGTCTCTCTCTTTCTCTCTCTCTCTCTCTCTCTCTCTCTTTCTCACTTTCTCTTTCTTTCTCTTTTAATACCATTCTCTATCTTTCATTCTGTCATTTCTCTCTCTTTTTCTCTCTCATTGTTTTTCTATAAAATTCAAATTTACTTACATTAGGCTCCTGTGAGGTGAATGCATTTTCGTTGTTTCTTTCGATCTCTGTAGGCATTTTATACGATATCGTATACACTATTATATATCTACTATTATATTAGATGAAATATGCAGGACAGCTCCAAAAACAATTGGAGATGTGGTACGCGTATAATATGAATATTGAGGATAAAGTTACCATGGTGATGGAACAAATGTATTTAAATATTTATTAAATGTAATAAATGTTTAAATATTTGTAATAGATATTTTTAGATAATAATTACATTTTTATTATATTTTTCTATATATAAAAAAACGGCTACTATCCGCCGATACAGATCTGCTGTGCGCCTGTATAAAAAAGGCTACTATTCGCCGATACAGAGCTGCTGTGCGCCTGTAAAAAACCGGCTACTATCCGCCGATACAGAGCTGCTGTGCGCCTGTATAAAAACGGCTACTATCCGCCGATACAGAGCTGCTGTGCGCCTGTATAAAAAGGCTACTATTCGCCGATACAGAGCTGCTGTGCGCCTGTAAAAAAACGGCTACTATCCGCCGATACAGAGCTGCTGTGCGCCTGTATAAAAACGGCTACTATCCGCCGATACAGAGCTGCTGTGCGCCTGTATAAAAAAGGCTACTATCCGCCGATACAGAGCTGCTGTGCGCCTGTATAAAAACGGCTACTATCCGCCGATACGAGCTGCTGTGCGCCTGTATAAAAAAGGCTACTATTCGCCGATACAGAGCTGCTGTGCGCCTGTAAAAAACGGCTACTATCCGCCGATTACAGAGCTGCTGTGCGCCTGTATAAAAAAGACTGCTCTGTGCCTGTAAAAAAACGGCTACTATCCGCCGATACAGAGCTACTGTGCGCCTGTAAAAAAACGGGTACTATTCGCCGATACAGAGCTGCTGTGCGCCTGTAAAAAAGGCTGCTCTGCGCCTATATAAAGAATCAATTAAAACCAAATAAGCAAGAGAAAGAAAAGATTTATTAAGAAAATCGATCTGCAAATAAGTAGTTTGCGGTCAGACAGACAAACAAATGGTATTTATATAGATAGATTATATCTATAGATAATTTATTTATTCTAATGTATTTATTCTGATTCGATATCAAAAATTAAAAAAATAAGGATAATTAAAAAATTGAATTCTAAAGGGTATTCGAGATAATAAAATAATAAAAATAATTTCTTTTTTAAATATCTATAGATATAAAGAATAATTATTATAGATTTGAAAAATTAATATTGTATTGTTATTTATTTATGTACTAGCGTATAATTATGCCTCAAAGAGGAAAATACAGAAATTTGACTAAAGTGAGTCGCGAAAGTAAGCGCTTACGACAAATGCGCAAAATTGAAAATTCGGAGGAAAGGTCTCACGACTCGAAGCTAATGCTCAAAGAAATTCTCAGCATAGATCCGAATGAAAATAACGACGCAAGGTCCTCAACGACTCGAAGCTAATGCTCAAAGAAATTCTCAGCATAGATCGAATGAAAATAACGACGCAAGGATTCAACGACTCGAAGCTGATGCTCAGAGACATGCTCAGCAGAGGGTCAATGAAAATGATGACGCAAGGACTCAACGACTCGAAGCTGATGCTCAGAGACATGCTCAGCAGAGGGTCAATGAAAATGATGACGCAAGGACTCAACGACTCGAAACTGATGCTCAGAGACATGCTCAGGGAAGGCACCAAGCTAGACAATTAAGTCATCACATTGCGCTAATTTCCAAGGGACATGAAATAATGTGTCAGTTTATACACTTGGCCAAATGAATGTAGAATGTCAATTTTTGCAAATCGTTTAAACTTTGCATGTGAAAAATCTAAAGATGGAAAATTTACATATTGTTGCCAAAAGGGCAAACTTAAATTAAAACCAATAAATTGTCCTGATTTTATTAAAGAATTATACATGGGAAATAATTATGCATAAAAAATTTCCTTAGTAATATTCGTTTCATATAACAGTGCTTTAGCTATGGCTTCCATGGGTGCCCCGGGAAATAGAAATCCATTGAATGTTGTGAACAATGCTCCTTATTGTTTAAAAAATGGGCAATATATCCTTTGACTCGACGGCAATGCGCCCAGCGGATGGGCAAGCTCCGCGATTTGCACAACTTTACTTTTAGATAGATACAGAAGAAGCTGTAAATCATAGAGATGAATAACAAAGCTAATCAAGAATGTGATCCAGAAATAATGAAAGATTTGTCATGTTTATGGTCAATGTAATGAATTTGCAAAAACTTTCAAGATGATGCGTCAAGTTGAAAAAGATGAATCCATAGGCAATAAAACAATAAATTTAATGTTGTTCATTTAGAAAAGATCCTCAACATGATCAAAGAGATACAATGCTCCACAAGCTAATGAAATTGCTGTGGTCTTTCAGAATGTAGATGGGAACCTCATTGAAAGAGACATTAGGATTTATAATAAAAATTCGAACGATGTACAACAAATATCAATTTTGGACAAAAGATGTGCCCCAATGTGTTATCCATTGTTATATCCATATGGTAACGATGGATGGCATTCAGAACTTAATCAGATAATCCTAAATATCCGGATTAGATAAGTCAAATGGATTATTAGCTCATTGCTGGCACCAAGAGTTGAATTTAGCCAATTTAAAAGGGCAGGAAAATTGAGATGTCATTTATACTTGATGCATATATGAAAAACTGAAGCCAATAGACTTAATTATATTAAATTGAATCAACTCAATTAAGAGCTGAACTTTATTCCGGATTAATGGATCTCTTGATAATCGAGCACAAAATGAAGGAAATACAGTGGTATACCTGTAATATTACCATCTCATTTATGGGCAGTCCAAGAAACATGCAAGAAAGATACCAAGATGCTATGTTTTGGTCAGAAAGTTTGGTAAACCAGACATTTTCTTACCATGACTTGCAATCTCAATGTCCAGAAATTAAGAATAACCTTGATGGATGTCTACTAGAGTTTCGACCTGATTAGTTGCTAAAACATTAACTTGGATGTCAAAGAATTTTAAAGGATTAATACAAAATAAAATTGGAAATATTATAGCTTATGCAGGCGTAATTGAGTTTCAAAAAGAGGGCTTCCACATTGCATTTACTTGCAATGTTAAGTGATGAAGATAAGCCACGACTCAAGAAGTCATTGACATGATGGTAGGGTGAAATCCTGACGAAGAAAGATATCCAGAACTAATGAAAAAGTTTTGAAACATATGATTCACGGTCCATGTGTGGAGATCCCTCAATGAGATATCTTGCACTGGGGAAGATGGAAATGTTTAAAAGGTTTTTCCAAAAGAATTTCTGAAGAAACTAATGCTAATGTAAATGGATATCCTATGTATCAAACGTAGAAATTTGAAAAAAATACATCGTCAGAGGCAAAAAAATTGGACAATCGAGGGGTGGTCCCATATTCACCTATTTAATAATGAATTAATCGACATATAAATTTGGAAATA
>NW_027250547.1:0-12432 GCF_030848795.1 Temnothorax nylanderi | reverse complement strand
GCGAATGATAGTACACCCCGTGCATCAATATGTAGGGTGGTCGCGAAACGCAAAGTCCCGGAAAACTTCTTTGTTCGTAAAATCGGCAACAATTGACTTTCTCTTGGGGGATTAAATTACAAACGTGATCACTCGAACCCCAGGAGGCGTGCGCTATGACGTATGACGAGATCCATCCCTTGGATCGCAATAATGAGAACCGCGAGATATTCTCGAGAAACTTTGACATTAATGGAACGTGTCGAGCCCAGGGAACATCCCCATGTAGGTCCTGACGTAATCCGTCCACCGGATCCCGAAAACGAGAACCGAGGGTCATCTTCGGGAAGTCGCGGTAGAATTACGTTAAATAGAGCCTAGAGGAGCTCGCCATTAACTCTCGTCGCGATCCGATGCCCGGATCGCGAAAACCGGAACCGGAAGTCGTGGAGAGTCGCGAGCGATCCAGGTGGGCAGACGACGTCGCCAATAAAGCGGTCTATAAATTAGGAATAAGCAGCGGTATGTTAACGTGATGTTTCGTCTTGCGATCATATAGAGGTCGATACAGGCATATATGGTGTGCCAGAATTACGCGAAATCTTTGCAAGGTTGTCAGCGAGACGAAACACTACGGAGATCACCTCCAAGTGGCGAAGGGAGGATTGTAATATGTGAATTGATATTAACATTGGCGATTTACAGATAATGTTCGACGATAAGAATATTGTAATATCGCGAATATTATTTCGTAGCCGGCACAAACATGTTTTCGAATAAGATCGCAAAAACGTGAAGTAATGCGAGGATAATGTATTATTCGGCAGCCTGTCGCGAAAACAGGCAAGAATGCGGAAATATGATGTTGCTCGGTAGCGTGGTTGCTCTGAGCGAACAATGAGCGAGTCATACGGCGCGCGCGTGATCACGAGCGGCGGTACAGCCTGGTACGGCGGACACACGCGCGGGGCACGTGGACGTGAACGAGAAGGGGAACTCAGCACCGAGGCCGGGAGGCGCAGCCAGGCCGAGGCATCGAGAAGTTGCCCGGGAGATCTCGTAGCGAACGGTCGACAAGAGATTCTCGATACAACCGGGGGCGTACCCGCGAGCGGCGCGTTAACCGCGAATACGTTATAACAACGCGACAATACTTAGATATTTTGCGAACGTATTATCCATCAACCGAATACTTACCATTCGTATACTTACGATATTCGCATCGAAACACACATCGTGCGACAATCCGAGTGCGGGAGAAATTCTTTGTAATCACAGAATTAGGTAGAATAAATTACATTTTACCTAAATTCAACGAGTCGATCCATACTCTCACGACTTTCCTGTCCCTACTTACCTGTCGGCGTTCCAACGGTGATCCAGTGGCGGTCCAGCGAAGGTCCCGAGGCAGTCCAGCGGTGCACAGCGGCAGTCCCAAGATGGTCCACAGCGGCGGTCCAGCAGCGATCCATCCTCCGGAGGGGAACCTGAAACAGAAGAAAGGGGAATTACTTTTCAAACGTAACTTTCCCTGATATTATATTATTAATTAATATACCCTGATATATTATATTATTAATTAATTATTTATTTATTTGAAATATATTATTATAAAATATTCTTAAAATATATTGGAACAACTTTGCCGAGTAATTAAGAGCCTCCGCACAAGACTCTCGTATAGTAATGTAGCGTAACGTAACGTAGATCAACTCACAAAAAACAAATAACGCCGTGTTACGTCCTGTTGACTCCACGATTTCTTTCTTTCGTGGAATCACTCATCTGATCACACGAAATAGACGAAGCCATACGATAGCGATTATCAATTGACGAAGCGGATGCACTCCAACCGTCATCGCTCATTATCTAGGACCCGCGGCTCGCGGTGATTGATAAAACTAAGTTTCTGGAAGGAAAAATTAAAGGGCAAGGGGATAACGTACTCGTCAACGAATAGCCGCCGATTAAAAATTACTCATAGGAAAAGATGATTTTTGGAGAAACTCGCCAGAGGATAGGCGGAAAATTGAAACCTACGTCACAATCAAAAGAGAACCCCACCAATCAAATTAGATTAAAAAGTAATCCCGCCTCCTTAACTTTGTATAAAAACCGCGACTTTGCGCACTTGGGGGCACTTCTAATCCAGTTCGAAACTTTGAAACCGTACTTATCAATCATCAGCCAGCCGTACTCTTTGCTTAAGTATAAACCAAATTTCTGTTGCGTCGCGGCCTAACTATCGCGAGTCGATTCTGTGCGCGTCAAGATCACGTCGCAGTCCCGAACCGGGTCAAACCTACGTCCGGAAGAATCCGCCGCAGTCACCTCAGACATTCCACGATCGCAACCAATAGTAAGTCCGAGATACCCGCTCGGTTATCTATATACAGTCGTTCACGGAAAGGTTGCAACACTTTTTTTTTGATGATTTTTGGAACGCGCAGAAATTTTGAGATCGCGATCCACCATCTCTGTATACACGTAGTGAACGGTTATGATAGCTGTCAAAGTGAGCTATACAAGGTGGAGGGTGGAGGTTCACGAAATGTATCTTGTGCGCCGCGGAAAATCTTAAGATATCAACTGGATACTGTAATATCGGGGTTAGTATAAAAGAATAAGCTAAATAGACCATTTTATTTTATAAATTAATTTTTATTTTCAAGACATGTGTAACATTAAAAATTAATGTAATATAAACATATTAATATAATTATTTATAATAATTATATTAATTATTATCATAATTATATTAATTATTATAATAATTATATTAATTATATTAATTATTTATAATAATTATATTAATATATTGTGTTATATGTTATGTTAATTTTAATTACATAATTAATTACATAATTAATAACATTAAAATTACAATAATTAATAACATATTAATTTTAATACATAATATTAATACATAATTAATATAACAGTAAAATTAACCGGTGTCTGGATTAATGTTCGGCAAGCAGAGGACATCAGTCGATTGAGAAGCTGCCGTGGAAGACGTGGATGCTGAGACTGCGAAACCACATCAATGCTTCAAAGCCAATCCTTCTCGTCAAATAACGATGAAGTAATCTTTCTAAAAAATTACAATTATAAAAATTAATTACTTGCAAATTCTGTTTTAGTACAAAATCATTATTTTATTATAATTATATTAAGTTGAGGAGATAGATTTACTTACATAAAATTGCCAGATCGCTGATTACTATTGACTGTTCAGTAAGAACAGATCAATCGCAATCTGTTGTCCGCTGCAATCCAGAGCGAATCTCTTGTAGAAATTCGTTGTGGGATTAAGATGTGCATGTCTTTGTTCACTCTAGTACTGGGATCTTCTCTCGGCTGCAGGGCCCCTGGACCGATATTAGGCAGGCATGTTTGGAAAACGACGATACGCCCTCGGGTGGTAGAGAGGAGTTTGTGAACAGCTTGACGACCGGCACCAAGGGCGTTGTTATTATTAGAGTGCCACAGAACTTGATGGGCAGCTAGGCGAGAAGGTCGCGGAATCGGCAGGCCCATAGATATTTCAGATGACTTTTGCCTTGTGCCGTGTTCATTCAAGATTTTCATTCCTTCATTCGTTCATTTATTAACGAGAGTTGTTCACGTTAAAATCATTCAATGTCAAACATATTATTCATTTATTCATACATCATCTTGGTGAAAAAACTTCTCATATTTTCTCAGAAATTTTGCAAGAATTGGAACTTATAAAAAATTCTGAAGAAGTATATGATATTTCTCAGATACTTTCAGAAATAATTGAAGATTTTTAGAATATTTCAATATCCGTATATATGAAAATTTCTGATAAATTGCACAGATTTTCTCATATTTATTCAAGTTTCTACAAGGATATATTAGCGAAAAATATTTTATTCTTATTTTGTCTGAGTTTTTCAATTTGTATAAAAAATCTGAAAATTTCTAAGTATTCTAAAAAAATCTAAAATGTTTATAGAAATTTTGATTAATAATGTGAAAAATTTGATATTTTTTCACCAAGGCATCCATGGAAAGTATTAATACCGTGTGACACTTCCATGATTCTCTATTACTGCATTTAATCTTTGGGGCATAGATAAATTTTAAAATAATTCAGGCCTTGCGCGAAAACCTTCCCATACGTTGAGAACATGTTGCGCTAATGCCTCGCGTCTACGTGGAAATTGGGGATTCCATATTTTCTGAGTAGCTTGTTCCTCTCGTTTTTCATAATGTTACACGCTCAGATTCATCCGACGAAAATACCTTCTCATTCGAGAAAATGGTATTTGTCCATTCATGCTCCCATGCCAAATGCTGCAAGGCAAAAGCCATCCGTTGTTCTTTGTGGCGTTCAATTAATTGTTTATATGGAGCCAGTTTATATCGATTATATCTCTGTTCCCGCTCTCTGCGCCGCACGGTTTGCGCTATCGCATATTAGGAGCCTATCTCATAATAGGGGACTTTCCTCTACATTGCAAAGAAGTACGGTATACAAATTAGTGCGACAATTTAAAATAGACGGCCATATAAATTCTCGGCCAATAACAAGGCGTCCACGATGCACTACCGTCGAGGAAGATCAACAACTTTTAAATTTAGTTCAGAAGACCGGATTCCGCTCAGCGGCGCAGCAAACGGTAGCGGAAGTTGGTTTGAATTGTTGCGCGCTAACCGTGCGACGCAGATGGCGGGAACAGAGATACAATCGATATAAACCGGCTCAATATAAACAATTAACCGAACGCCACAAAGAACAACGGATGGCTTTTACCTTGCAGCATTTGGCATGGGAATATGAATGGACAAATACCATTTTCTCGAATGAGAAGGTATTTTCGACGGATGAATCTGAGCCTGTAACATTATGGAAAACGAGAGGAACAAGCTACTCAGAGAATATGGAATCCTCAATTTCCACGTAGACGCGAGGAATTGGCGCAACATGTTCTCAACGTATGGGAAGGTTTCCGCGCAAGGCCTGAGTTATTCTGAAATTTAGTTGCATCTATGCCCCAAAGATTAAATGCAGTAATAGAGAATCATGTCACACGGTATTAATACTATGTGATCTTCCATGGATGTCCTGGTGAAAAAATATCAAAATTTTTCACATTATTAATCAGAATTTCTATAAAAATTTTCAGATTTTTTTTTTGAATACTCAGAGAAATTTTCAGATTTTTTATACGAATTGAAAAACTCAGACAAAATAAGAATAAAATATTTTTCGCAAATATATCCTTGTAGAAATCTGAATAAATATGAGAAAATCTGTGCAATTTATCAGAAATTTTCACATATACGGATATTGAAATATTCTATAAATCTTCATCTAATTAATTCTGAAAGTATCTGAGAAATATCATATACCTCTTCAGAATTTTTCATAAGTCCCAATTCTTGCAAAATTTCTGAGAAAATATGAGAGATTTCTGAGAAATTTTTTCACCAAGGTGATGTATGAATAAATGAATGATATGTTTGACATTGAATGATTGTAACGTGAACTCTCGTTAATGAATGGAATGAATAAACGAATGAAGGAATAAATCTTGAATGAACACGGCACAAGGTAAAAATCATCCGAATATCTTTGGGCCTGCCGATTCCGCAACCTTCTCGCCTAGCTGCCTATCAAGTTGTGTGGCACTCTTGATGATAACAACGCCCTTGGTGCCGGTCTTCAAGCTGCTCACAAACTCCTCTCCACCACCCGAGGACGTATCGCCGTTTTCGAAACATCCCTGCCTAATATCGGTCCAGGGGCCCTGCAGCCGAGAGAAGATCCCAGTACTAGAGTGAACAAAGACGTGCACATCTTAATCCCACAACGAATTTCTACAAGAGATTCGTTCTGGATTGCAGCGGACAACAGATTGCGATTGATCTGTTCTTACCGAACAATCAATAGTAATCAGCGATCTGGCAATTTTATGTAAGTAAATCTATCTTCTCAACTTAATATAATTATAATAAAATGATGATTTTGTACTAAAACTGAATTTGCAAGTAATTAATTTTTATAATTGTAATTTTTTAGAAAGATTACTTCATCGTTATTTGACGAGAAGGATTGGCTTTGAAGCGGTGATGTGACTTCGCGGTCTCAGCATCCACGTCTTCCACGGCAG
Organism: Temnothorax nylanderi; assembly: GCF_030848795.1. Taxonomy (NCBI): domain Eukaryota; kingdom Metazoa; phylum Arthropoda; class Insecta; order Hymenoptera; family Formicidae; genus Temnothorax; species Temnothorax nylanderi. Next base: position 6,310 of record NW_027250547.1, on the reverse strand, counting down.
CTTCTTCGATCGACTGATGTCCTCTGCTTGCCGAACATTAATCCAGACACCGGTTAATTTTACTGTTATATTAATTATGTATTAATAATATGTATTAAAATTAATATGTTATTAATTAATTTTAATGTTATTAATTATGTAATTAATTATGTAATTAAAATTAATATAACATATAACACAATATATTAATATAATTATTATAAATAATTAATATATTGTTAATATAATTATTATAATAATTAATATAATTATTATAAATAATTATATTAATATGTTTATATTACATTAATTTTTAATGTTACACATGTCTTAAAAATAAAAATTAATTTATAAAATAAAATTGTTTATTTAGCTAATTCTTTTATACTAACCCCGATATTACAGTATCCAGTTGATATCTTAAGATTTTCCGCGGCGCACAAGATACATTTCGTGAACCTCCACCTTGTATAGTTCACTTTGACAGCTATCATAACCGTTCACTACGTGTAGGGGAGACCGGGGCTAGACCGTTAGTTTTTTTTCGGTGCCGATTTTTAACAACAAAATAAATAATTGTAGTTAAATGTGGTATACCACTGTAAAGAGTGAACCTTTAGCTACAAAACTTATACAGGAAATTTTTATCTACGTCGCTTTGTTTAACCGGTATAGAGCAAAAACGACAACGGTGCAAAAATTGAAATCTCAAAAATGCCGGGGTTTAACCGTTACACTGCATTTTCAATACATATACGTACATCTAATCCTGAAAAATGATAGGATACATCTTAATAATTGTTTTTTAAGAGAAAAATATAAAAATTTATTTAAAATTTTTATGCGAAACGTTATTAAAAAATAGTTACGAGGGTTCCTTTTCCGCAGAAGTCACTCGCCCCGACTTGTTTCACTCCTCGACGTCCGATGACTCTATTCGGTGTCTGAATGGTTGTAATTCCCGTCTCATCCATATTCCATATGCAGTGAGCCTGGAAATGCCCGGAAATGCCTTGGAAATGCACCCGGACTGCTTACTGACGGATTAACCCCAAACACAAGTTTAGGTTTGATCGCCCACGAAATATTAGACATCAACGATAATGAAAAAACTACACTGGATTCGTGTTCAGCATGCATTACTCTTTATAATCACGTACCTCGAGATTTGGAGAGCAAATATTATAGCAGATATTACAAAATTTCCACGCGCAGAAAATGTAACTTTTACCTTCCGAAAACACGTTTGCCCTCGTAAAAATCATAACACGGCAGGTAACCTGCCGAAACTCCGTTGGTCACATGGGTACCATAAGCAGCGTTTACAATGTTAATAGCGAGTTCGCACAATATACAGGTTCCGAGATATTTGATTTGGCGGATTTACCCCGTTAGCGGTCTAGCCCCGGTCTCCCCTATACAGAGATGGTGAATCGCGATCTCAAAATTACTGCGCGTTCCAAAAATCATCAAAAAAAAAAGTGTTGCAACCTTTCCGTGAACGACTGTACAATCTCTACATAAATATATATGTATATACCATATACGAGAATACATATATATATATATATATATATATATATATATAAGTATAAATCTGTCTTTAAAACCTCCCCTCATTTCGGATTCAAAATCATAACTAATTTTAGTGTACTCGCAAATACACCGCCGCAAGTCCTTGGGGGTAATTATCCGGGATCGGATAAAACGGAACAGGCGCGCCCATATAGTGGAGCGACAGCTCCTCGCTTCATTTTTAAGACGCGAACGGTCTCCGCATATCGACCACCCTATCCCCGATTCTCCCCCTTCGCCATCTCCCTCACCTGTCTGTTGTTCCCTTGCGTATCGGATGTTCCCCGATACCCCAGAATCATCCCCCTTTCTGGAACCTTCCTACTCTCCAGTTCCTTCCGAGGAACTTGCGGAGTTCCGGGAGAGATCACCCCTCAATTTCTCCCCGGTTCCTCTCGACAGAATTGCTTCCCCCGCTCTCTCTATCTCGACCACTCTCTACCGTGACCGATCACCCTCTCCCTCCTTCTCCGACTCGAGTATCGAAACACTCGAGGAATTCTCCCCCCAATCCTCATCCCCTACCGTAGAAATAATTTACGATATAAACTTATAGTTAATTAATAACCATTCATTGTACCGTAATCATAATCTTACGAAACCGTAAATTTTAAATAACTATTTCTTTGAAATAATTCTGGATATTTTACACTAATAATTATGTTACCAAATTAATGTTTATTTATTTTATACATTGTTTTTTTTAATCCAAACATACATAGTCCCATGATGGAAGAATACTAGGCGTAACATTCCCGTGGATGCGCAGTCGTTCAAAGTAATGGCCGCTCTTGAACCAATCAGAAATTAGCCCCAAATTAGAAAAACCAATATAGCCACCGCTACAAGTTAGGTTAGTGGAACCCATGATTGCCGTTGCCGCGCGTGTACCAGGTACGCTTAGAGCCTTAGTACGCTCGTTGTCGACGACGTTACCGAATGTGTTACCGTGGTTCACGTGGTTGTAGCTATTATATCGCGCGTGATCCTGACGTCGTTCTCTTCTCGCCTGGGACCTTCGTGAATATATATAATCGCACGATAATCCGACCGCCACACTGTCAAACACGAAACCGCTACTATTTAAATCAGGAGCAAGACCAGTGTAAGGTAAGTTGAATATTACTGAATTAAATGAATAAACCCACAAAAATACCTGTAGCTTGTAAAAATGATAAAAATTAAGCAATTGTAAATAGTGTATCAGCTTTTTATGAGTGTACTACATATTTGTTTTTGTTTGCAGACACAATGCCTTCATGCTGCATAATAAATTGCAAAAGTCGGACATATTATGCAGAGAAGAAACGAATAATCTTTTATAGATTCCCAAACGAAGAAAACATTCGTCAGGCGTGGGTAAATGCTTATCAAAGGAGCGAAGAGAGTATAAAAATTGATTCTGGTAAGTTAATATATATATTTTTTATATAGTAAAATATAGCAAAATAACCTATAGTATTATAAATTATGTCAGTATTATATATCTTTTATTTCATTTGTATTATTGTAGCAAGGATATGCAGTCTTCATTTTGATGACGATTGTTTTATAACAAAATGGACACACTCACAAAACCACCACCAAAACAACTGCGGCGGTTAAAAGTAGGTTCCATTCCTACAAACATGTTAACATTGGAAAAAACGAGAAAAAGAAAATGTCCAACAGTGATATGACCATCACAAGCAAGAGAATTAAAGTACTGTGAGTTTTTCTTTCTTTTTATAAATATGTATTTACAAATTTTTGTAAATATTGTAACATTGAATTACAAGTACTGCTATCATTCACTTCTATTTAAAGTAAATAACAGTACTCATTACCAGATGGGTATGTTTGGAATTGGAATCAATATTATATACGTACATCGTGGTGAATATCGTATCAATATCTCCATCGCTTAAATAAAGACTGATAATTTTGTGTATTTACTGCGATGTATGTGTACGATATTGATTCCAATCCCAAAATTAACCCATCCGATAACAAGCACTATTATTGTTTCCTTCTAATAGAAGGTGAATGATAACAGTTACATGCAACTGTATATTAGAATATTTATGAAAGTCTAGTGTGAACAAATTATTTATGATTTGAAAATGTAGCGCGTTTCTGGGCCTGGATATTTCTTGAAATCGTTCGTTATGAAACAAATTCGTTTATGAACAAAAAGGTGCGCCAACTGGGTTCCCATTAGTGCTCAACTGGGAAATCCCCACCTTTCCGTTCATAAACGAATTCGTTTCATAACGAACGATTTAAAGAATAGGTATCCTGATTCTTGAAAATATCACATATCTTGCATACTTACCGTGCATACTTACCTTGCATACTTACCTTGCATACTTACCTTGCATACTTACCTTGCATACTTACCTTGCATACTTACCTTGCATACTTACCTTGCATACTTACCTTGCATACTTACCTTGTGTTTCGGGTTCGGCCGAGGAAGCCTCGGGACACGAAGGTTTGCCGGAGTTCGCCCTGACAAGGGCGCGAAGCGTGCTTCACAGATCGGCGAGGAGTGTTGGCGAATTTATTGCAGTCGTTTCGTTGTTGGTATAATATTTAATTACAGCAGAGATACAGATAGACACTGTGAGAGGCGTGATCTCACTGCGCGGAAGGCTGAGAGAGTCCCGTGCACGAACTCGCGGCGTCTCGCGGCGCGTGGCCCCGTTCGGAGACGAGCGCTTGATTCGACAGGTCGGTGAGGAGAATCACGTTCTCGCTCACTGAGGTCGTCCACTTCCCCGTTGAAGACGGCTGGTGGAGCGTATGACCTCCGTTTTGCGCGGCGATCGATCGAGGATGCTGGTCGCGGCGAACGGTTTGTCGACTTTTCGGCTCGAGTTCTGTGACAATTCTGTCTTTTCGCGGAGACAATCATTGTCAGTACAGGATTGCTTGGCGGGGACGCCGTGTGCGTTACAGAGGGGGACGAATCGTATCGATCCGTGATCGAACCGCGTTGCGGATTACATGAACGCGTGCGCATGACTCGCATGAGTTCGCATAAATTGAACGGGAGCGAAGAGTTATTGGGCGACGCTTCGTGGTAGGGCCGTTTTCTCAGATCGAGAGCTCAGCCTCTGCGATCAGGGCCGTTGAGAGAGATACGGCACCCAACAATTCCTCTCTCGCGAACGGAATTTCGATGTCTATCCTCAACACCTTGCATACTTACCTTGCATACTTACCTTGCATACTTACCTTGCATACTAGGTGCGCAACTAAGTTTCCGGGTTTTTTTGATCAATAAAGAATGGAAAATTTCAAGAGAAATACAAAAAATGGTTTATTCAAAGTATCGTCCCTCGCTAGCTATACATTTTCGCCATCTCTCTGGCAATACATGAATACCGCGACAATAAAACGACGCGTCTTTGGACCGAAACCATTCATCCAACCAATTTTGCACTTCTTCGAAATTGGTCAAGTGTAGCCCAGCCAAGCCATGCGCCATCGACCGGAACAAGTGATAATCGGAAGGCGCCAGGTCTGGCGAATACGGCGGGTGCGGTAGCAGATCCCATTTCAGCGTTTTGATGGTGTCCTGGACGATGGAACTGCGATGGCACGGAGCGTTGTCGTGCTGCAATATCACTCGTTCGTGTCTCGTGTCCCATTCTGGCCGTTTTTCGAGCAATGTATGGTTTAAATTGATCAGTTGTTGTCGGTAGCGATGCCCATTGACAGTTTCGCCCGGTTTCAGCAGCTCATAGTACACGATTCCTTTCTGGTCCCACCAAAGCGCTCCTTGTCCTCAGTGTCGAAATCGCCACTTCTGAAGCGTTTAAACCAATCTTCACAGGTAGTTTTCGATGGTGCATGTTCGCCGTAGGCCTCCTCAAGCAAACGACGTGCTTCAGCTGCATTTTTTTTTCAAGTTAAAGCAGAAAAGCAAAGCTTCCCGCAAATGCTGTTTATTTGGCACAAAACTTGACATCTCCGTTGTTAGAAAAAATATTTTTGCGTTGCGATATGTGTTTATATAACGACTGGTTATTGTTAACAGATGTCCAAGCTATAACTTCAGACAACTTCAGACATGTAAGTCGAGTACATGTGTTATTGGTGCCATCTATGTGTGAAACCCGGAAACTTAGTTGCGCACCTAGTACTTACCTTGCATACTTACCTTGCATACTTACCTTGCATACTTACTTTACATACTTACCTTTCATACTTACTTTACATACTTACCTTGCATACTTACTTTTGTAACGATGCATCCCTAAAATGCATCGTTCCGGCCGAACACCAGGCCGAGACCAGGGCGAGGAACGGGCACGGTGTGCCCACCTTATTTTAAACGTTTATAACGCTAGGAAGTCCGCGAACGGACTCACCGCGGCAACCGCCTCGACGCGCCAAGCGGTGCCGACAGCGACCAAAGATCGCCGAACGCGATCGCGGCGTCAGGACGCCGTAGTCTCCGACCGTTCCGCCGCACCGTCCCGGCGCTCGCGATCGCCGTCGCTACCCCCGCCACTACGTAACGCCGCCGCGACGGGTATATAAACGGAGCGTTTTTAACGCAAATTGCGATTTCCTGATCAACGTTCCGACCGACCGCACCAATCCTGAAATTCCCGCACCCGCTTCTCTAAAGCAAGTCAGAACGAGGGTAGAGCGCCTCTGGCATAATCTGTCTTCGTCGAGCGAGTCTCGACAAACGACCAGCTTCATCTCCAGGGCTATCCGAACGGGGGCAGAGCGCTTCTCTGCCTCCACCGAGCGCTTCTCG
>NW_027250546.1:0-12555 GCF_030848795.1 Temnothorax nylanderi | reverse complement strand
ACTCTCTCTCTCTTTGTCCGTGAGCGACAAACCGGGATTTCGAGTGAAAATTTTACGTAAAAAAGTACCGCCGGTGCGGCGGCTCGCGAGCATGGATCAACGTTGCATCGACTTCGTTCGAGCGCGGGTACGCCCGATTAATCGTCTGTACCTATATTATGAATGTAACGAGATGCATTGTGACAAATAAAACTTTGCTTTCTAGTAATCGCTGCTTGTCCATTAATTCGCAGATGATACACTATAACGTCATTTATTTCAATGAGGCGAGATTTCGATAAACGTAGCGAAACTATAAGTAGTAAATAATAGGAATAAATAATAGTAAAATTAAAGTTTCAAAACGGGATATGATTGCAGAATTTACCATTCTGCAATAATGTCATTTGCAAAAAAAATTATAGGAATCGCAAACTTCGAGTTATTTTTAAATAAAAATTGTGAATTATCCTCGAATGGATTAACGTTTCAAATGTTTCCGATTGCGTACCAAATTGTGTAAAGAATATTCTTCAGAATATATTAATTTCTCTCAAAGTTATCAGATCCATGAAATTATGAGAAATACGAATTAGACAATCCTAAGGTAAGTATATTGCAACAGAACGTCAAGGTAGTTGAAAAAGGCGTGCGCTTGTACTGTAATTTAGCATTAGAAATAACGATATTTCGCGGAAAGCGTATTAGACTTGTTATGCGGCGGTTATGACGCAAGCATGATAGGATTACCTCTAAAGCTATTTTGTCAAAATGTCTAATTGACATGGTATTAAATGATCTTATCTAGCAAACAATCCATTCAACGCTCTGCTATAAATTTTCAAACAGATGTTCCAAACGGTGTACATATTTAGATCTTTACGAGTATAATTATGACATGACGTTATTCTTTGATCTCAAATAATTATGCTGTAACAAGCACATGCCCGGTGTTGTTTTATACAATATTAACCCCAAAAGAAATCTTTTAGAAAACTGGTAACGTTATCTCGGCAAGGTATTAAATTTTACGCTCGAGGTGGAACGCATGCAAAGAGATTGGATTAAGAGTCGCGGAATTTCTCCAAGAGCATCCTGAGCATCGCTGTTTCTCGTATTGTTTCCGCATGTTTAATTAAAGGAAGTTTAATTATATAATACTTTTCTTGATTATCTTTCTCGGTGGACACAGAACCACCGAGTAAATTCATTCACTGAAATCCTGAGATAAAAAAATCATTATTTTATGTTCATTATGTTATTATAATTGCACTTCCCTAGGAAAAAGAATTACGTACTAGCTGAGAAACTCCGAAATAAAAAAAAAGTCGGAAAAATGCTAAAAATATGCTGTTCGTCATTCTAATATCAAGTGAACATCCACAGTGTACCAATAAAAATAACGTTGTAAATACTTGAGGAATATTGATGGCATAAGTTTCCTGCGTCTAGCGAGTTTACGAACAATATAAATCCACTTGATGGATTTATATTGTTCGTGAACTCGCAACTCGCAACTGCCAAGCTCGACGTTCCTCCTCCGTCATACTTTTGTGCCGGTTCGTAAAGTCTCGTTCGTAATCGCTACCTAACAGCGGAGTAAAATGAGGTGCAAATGTAAGAGCCCTCGAAGCCCAAACAGTTCTCGTCATTAATCGGATTAAACCGGTCGGCGTGTAGCATCTGTCACAAAAGATTTAATTGCGCGATCATTACTTCCCGCGGGAGTCGGGACTTCGGCGTCGGAGTGCCGCGGCAACTAACTTCGTTGCTCGTTAATTTACCAAGTTCTAAATAACTCCCAAGTCGCCAATCGCCGACTGTCGGAAAGGTCGGCGTGTCATCAATACGATTGAGTGTCTTCGTAATTAAGACCTCCTCGGCGTTTAATAGTTCCGTTAACGCTTGTTCTCACTGAAAACGCTTGAGCGGGTCGAAAGCGGGAAACATACCGGGCTAAGTAAATCTGAGTGCAGAGAGAAATACAAAATATCCTACAAGAGTGTCGCAATCTTGAACTTAATGAGTCTTTGAATAGAAAAAAGGGTTCTTTTTTTCTTATTTTTCTTATCTCAGATACACCTACTGATGAGAAACTTAATAAAGATTAAAATTGAGGATGCTAGAAGTCTACAACGTGCACGAAAAATTAAATTGCACGCAGATGAGAGAAGTAGAAAAAAATGAAAAAAAATTTATCGTTCCAAGTTTTATCCGCATCTTAGGCTTACATAAGCTTTATATTCAATTTGTAGATAATATCTTTTTCGTATTATTATTTCATATTAATATTTCAACATATTATATGAGATATTAATTTATAATAAAAATAAGTTACAAATTCTAAAAATACTCTTTCTATTTTCTATAATACATTAATCGAAGAATTAAAATTATATAACCCATTCCTCTGCAAGATCCTATACTAATTCATTTCGATATTTCCGAATCAACAGGTCGTACGATAGAAAAGTTCACAACAGTATATAATAACACGCACAATAACAGAATGAATTTATCGTTCGGTAAATTTGACACAGTTCACAGAACATTACTTCTGTTGCAAAAAATGACTAAAAAACTAAGCGACATAAGCGATATAAAATTGAGAAGCAGATAGAAATTCTTCAACAAATGTGTGAAGTTAAATATTTTTTAAGATATATATTATTAGAATAAAATTACTAAACAGAAAAAGATGTTGAAAAGAAACTCTTTCTTTTTAATTTGTAATTTTAAACTATTCCCATCGATTATTAAACTTGCAGATACCTAAAAATTATTTTGCAGGATTTCTTGATAGGTTTCTCTACTTTAAATGACACCAGTTTCCCTGTACATTCATTCCTACTGACATTACTGAAATTAGAAGCTCATAAATTCTCTTGGAGCGGTAGTCGATAGCTATACAGCGGCATTACAGTTTATCCACTACATCAACAGAGCATTATAGATTGGCAGGTAGAAGCTCGGGGATAAAATTAATCAACGGAAATTAAGCCAATTTTGGAACGGGAGTTTCCAGACTAGTAAACCGGACCGAAACACCATTATTGACGTTTGATCGCCACTAATCACAGAAATCACCGAGCATATTTTGCACACTAAGTACACGTAGCGTGTCTAGCAATCGTTAAAAGCCCATTCGCGGAAGTTGAGTAAGCTGCATTAGATCAACTGTTTAAGATCAAGGTTTTCTTTCGAAGAAATAGCGCGATTTACGTCACAATTTCCTCTTCTAGCTTTTAGCTCCTACCAATCTCGCTAATACCTTCGATCGTACTTGATCCTTCGATCCGACTTGAGAAAGTGATTGCCAACAACCCTTCGATATCTTTTGTATCACTCTCTATATATGTATATCTCTCTATTTTTATTATAAATACAAATTAATAATTTACCCCTTTAACAATAATTAAAATATTATATTCAGAATTCAAAAAATTAATTATTCTTATACCTCTCTCTAAAAAAAACTCTTTCTCTTCATTCTAGATTTTCTTTTATAAAACAGCCCAGCTTTCCTCTTTGTTATAATAAATTATTTATTTTTCTTAAAATTAAAAAGTCTCTATTTTCTAGTAATAATTTATTTAGTTTTGTAAGAGTTAATATAGACATTGAAAAGTTCTGAAAAAATTAGGTAAATTATTTTTTTACACCTTTCTAATCTTTTTAATTGTTTTAAGAGAATTAAATAATATATTTTTTTAATGCAAATCAATATATATTATTCATAAGAAAACTTCAATAAGGAAATGATAACTGTCGTCTTCAATATCTTTGAATATTTCTATCCTGTTCGCTTCGCAAATTCAATACTTTAGAAGCACGCTTAACGTCTGCAATGTAGGGAGATGTCATTCTTCTTTCTCGTAAGCTTGTTACAGAAGTTACTGTCGGGAGAACACTATTGACGCTTGATACGTCAAGTCTTAACTGTCTTATCGTGTTTGCGAACTCGAATGCACGCGCTCTGCGAAATTCTCACGAGTTTTATGGACAGCTTTTATTGTGATTTAAATTCGAACTTTATTGTAACTGACTCAACCATGAAGAATCTTCGCGTAATCATTAGATATTTCCTTTCCCGAGAGCTTGTAAACTTCTCCCTCTCGTTTCGGCGTTACGTAAACCTTGTTTATTCGCTTCACATCTCGATAATAAATCACTGCCCGTGCAAAATTCATGAATTTTTATACGCAAATGTATACTTATAACGAGCAAAACGTATCACTGCAAAAACACGGTAAATAAATATATGATAAATTAATTTCGTATATTATTCATATATCCATCTCCCCGAGCATCTCCCTATATTCTCAAACGGAAACAAATGCATTGAAATGGATTGACTAAAATATCGATGGTTTTCACAATAATTAATTGCATAAGATGTATTCGTGTCATTATCTTCTTGAATGAGAGTCTCTCTGAAGATGAAAGGCGGAATATTTATTTATGTAAAAGATACTGTATAATTATTATAAAAAGCGTGGATAAAATAATTCTCTCTCTTTCTTTCTCAAGAATTGTGTTATAATTCAGAACTTTAACGTCCTCGTTAAATTGTCTGCTAAATAATAATATCTTCATAATAGTAGACAAGATACATTTTTGCAAACATCGCTGAGCTTCGATCAAGAAAGTAGAATATGTTATCTCTTTACACAGCGACAAGCACGTATCGCAAGGAACGCGCTTAATCTTAATGCGCGAAACTCATTTTGCTCGTCGCAATTCGCTGGCACTTTAATTTAGGCGACACATTGTAGTATACGTTTTCGCAGGATGTTTCAAAGCTGCAGATTTTAATTTCGCAAGCGTCTCTCCTCAGCCGGTTCAAAGAAAATGTTGCCTTAGCAAAAAATTTAAGCAGCAGTCCTCGCAATAAATAATTAATAAAGCTTCTGGCAAAAGCTGATTTCAGATTAACGGCAATTATTTAACGGCAATATACGGGATAAACGTGGAATTGGAAACGCCCTATACGTGTCCGATAGTCTTATGGTCCCCGAACACAAATGCGGTCACGACGGCGATCGAATGTAACCCCAATGGGGAACAATGTACCCCTTATACTCACCACGTAGCAGTTTCCGCGGCGATCGTTCCTGTCATCATCGCGATCCATAACGAGATGGCAAACAGTCGTGGCTGGTCATGCAGGGAATTCAGTCCGAGAGTTCCGAGACCGTCCGGACGCTAGAAAAGATCGATGGATAAACAGGAATGCATCGGGAGAAAATTCATTTATATATATGTAGAAAAGCGATACATGCAATCTATACACTGGAAAAAAAATATTTAAAAATTTATTTGTGGAAATAAGGTTTATTCACAGAAATAAATCTCTAATTTGTAAACTGATAATATGTGATTGTTAGAGAGAGAGATTGTATATATATGTCCTAGCACATAAGTATATTCATATATATAGAAGCGCGCGGCGCAGTCGGCATTGTTCGGGGGACGTCGGTCACGTGAGCCGACCGTGACTCGGTTGCGATGCGAGCCCGGACAAAGTGAGGCTGTAGGCGCATGCGCGGGCCAAACATGCTCGATCTCGTCGCAGCGCGAACGGCCATTCGTTACCGAAACGTGGATCGAGTCGCACGTGTATACGATCAGTACGTAAAAAGGATGTTGCATCATCCAAGAGATTTGTTAATCACTTCATCGAAAGGGACATTGATTCATCCCGCATCCGAACGAGAAGTTCCACGAAGCACGAGAGCTGGCCGCTCAGTTAATTACACGAAGGAAGGAGGGCCAGTATTCCAGTATATTTCTAAAGAAGGAAGGACGACTACTGCCGTTACTGTTTCGAGCATTCCCTCGTAGCTAATTATTATCAACATTAATAAGAGGGATTCAATTACGGCGCAAGCCAGTCACGCCATCCTTTCAAGGATGTGCCTATCCAGAAGCGACGATTCTGCTGTTTGTGAGGTAAACCAAGAAATCTATCGATGTTTTGCTAGTTGAACAGAGCCTTAGGTAACGTTCGTTACAGTCGGCTTGTATTCAATCTCTCTTTACAGAGGCCACTAAATTGGTTACCTCAAGGAAGGTCAACTTTCGGAAAGAAAGTCCTTCTTATGATAACAAACCTTTCTGGTTTTATAACGAAAAGCTGAGCTCAGTACAAGATACATTTTCATTTAATTGATTGCAATCAAACAAGTTTGTCAATTTCATTACGAGTCATTTTGATAGTTTGAGAAACACGATTCTTGTGAAAAGTGCACATAAATGTAAAAGAAACTCTGTATTCTATGTTCATATACGTTAAGTTATTCTTAAACATATTAAGGATTTGTCACGACTATCTATTACGTTGTAAAGATAACAATCGTTACGGTGGTGATCTTGTTTACCATCTCTAGCTTAGAATTATTGAGTCATAATTTCCAACGCTGGAAACTGAATATTTCATACTTTACCTTTGATTTAATTTACTGTCTGATATTTAGTATGTATTCTGTGGGTGATAATTTCAGATGAATGATCCTTTTCATGATATACTTTTCTATGAATATTTATAGTAACCATTTCATGGTACATTTAAAGGTTTACATGCTTGGATAAGTCTTCTTATAATGACTTAACGTTAAAAGATGAAAACGAACAGAACCCTGAAGTGTTCTTAAGAAATACTACCACATTGAAATCAGATAAAGAAAGGGATTATTCACCAACTAATATTTATGTTCTTTTAATGTATCTATTGCGTCACTGATTTATTGTGTGTATGTACATATGTTTTTGTCTTCTGAAACAGATATTATTTAGCTTATAAGAGAAAATATATGCAACCTCTCTCGAACAAAATAGATCTAAAATTAATGTGCCGTTCCCTCCTTAAGATCAATAATTCTTTTGTTTAACTGAAGTTACACAATCCAACATATTTCTAACATTTTGGTCCTTCGAGCCGGATTAGTCATTCCGGATCAGTCGCTTTGGATTTGTAATCTTTTCAACTTTTCAAGTTTAGTATACAGATTCGAATAAAGATCGTGGTTAGAGACAATTTCAAAGGTTGAATCCTGTTGTCATTCTACAATACCCTAGAAGGGGAGCGACACATTAACGTTCATGTACAAATAGAAGCACGTGAAGGACATTCCGCTTGAGTCGTTGCGAACTTGAAAATAACAAGGAAATCTTTTCTATTACTGTAGAAATAGAACGATATTCAGATATTATATTTTTTCGAATTAATATTGGATTTATTATCTCATTCGGTTTAATACGTTTATAGTATTTATTCCTTCATTCATAATGAATTCGATAATCGATCATATACATCAACAACTCGCATTGAGTAATTTCATGGCTAACGCCTGCGATAATTTTGTCAGAATGGAAAGGTCAGGAATGGCGAGAAGAAGTGTAGACGCTAATCTTTTATATCTCAAAGGGAAATGGGATAGGTTTCAACAGAATCACGATGTCATTATACTCGCCATCACTAAACTTGCACGTGAAGACAAGATATTAATTCAGTCGCATTCCTACTTTACTGACGAAATATTCCCTGAAACAAGAACATGTTATTTAGCGTCGGTTGAAAAAGTAAAAGCCGGTATTTATTCGGAAACACAGAGGTCGCTAGAACCTTCATCAATTCGGTCGATGATTGATGAAAATCCCGTGACTAACGCGGTGCTTCCTTCGGCTCATTCGGTTGAAAGTGAGACTCACATGAATGATAGTGTTCATAATCCATATGCGCGTCTCCCTCGAATCGAAATTCCCAAATTCGACGGGACGCCTTCCGAATGGCTTAACTATAAGGATTTGTTCGCGTCACTTGTATTAAAACAGAAAAATTTATCATCCGTCGAAAAGCTACAATATTTGAAAACTAGTCTGATTGATTCTGCTGCTCATTATATTAAAAATACGTCTCTTACAGAGGAGAATTTTACAAAAACGTGGGAAGCTTTGTTGACGCGTTATGATAATCCTAGACTTCAACTTAACACTGCCTTACGATCTCTCGTTCGTTTAAAGCCAATGACGAAGGAAGTAGCCAGCGAATTAGAACTAATACACACTACTGTCATTCAAATCCACCGAACATTAGAAACGTTACAGCGCCCAATGGGTGGGTGTGAGGACTTTCTCATATTTTTGACGGTCGAGAAATTAGACCCTGACACGGTCAAAGCTTGGGATTATAAACTGGGTTCGTCGAAGATCCCTCCCACGTGGGACGAGTTCGACGAATTTTTAATGACACGTCTTTTCTCTCTTCAATCTTATGAAAGATCTAGAATAGGAAAGTTTCCATTTAAACAGCAAAAGCTTACAGCTAAAGCTCATTATCAAGGAAAATCTGATGAAAATTCTGCAAAGAATAAAAATGTTTGTCCGATTTGTAAGGGAAAGCATTACGTAATGAAATGTCCTAAATATATTGATGAGACTACTTCTCAGAAATTAGCACTCATAGTCAAGCATAAGTTATGCTATAATTGTTTAGGAACACACCGGATAGCAAATTGTAAGGTAACTAAGCGTTGTCAAAAATGTGACAGAAGGCATCACACGTCTATTCACAAAGAAGATGGGTCGTTTAATAATAATAAGAATAATATAGGAACTTCTTCCAAAAATGGAGGTGTAAAATCGGAATCTCAACCGCAGTCTAACCTCTCCGGTTCGGATCAGGATAGGGCTACGGTGTTACATTCGATCAAAACAATTAAATCAACAAAGTCACAAGTTATGTTAGCTACAGCTAAGGTGTTAGTTATGTCTGAAAGAAAGGTTGTCAGAAAGGTTCGTGCCCTTTTAGATCAAGGTTCGGAGATCTCTTTGGTCTCTGAAAGGATCGTCCAACAACTACATCTTCCGCGGTCTCATTCGTCAATTTCGTTAAGTGGAATAGGTGACCAAAAGTCCAAGAAAACAAAAGGATCCACCTTCTTTAAATTGAAACCGCATTTCAATTCCAATTTCGAATTGTCCATATCGGCTCATATTCTACCGAAGCTTACGACTTCGATTCCGTCTGTTAAAGTTCCTTGTCAATCATGGTCTCATTTAGAAGGAATACAAAAGGCTGATCCTGATTGTTTTCTACCGGGTTCGATTGATTTGATATTAGGGGCAGACGTTTATGGTTCATTACTGGAGAATGGATTACTAAAAGGCTCTATTAGTGAACCTATAGCGCAAGCTACAAAGCTAGGATGGGTTGTGTCAGGACCTACAGATATTGATGCTCCTTTCGAGCATAGACAAATTTATCGCGTTTCCATTGACAACGAGCTTCACGATCTCGTGCGAAAGTTTTGGGAAGTAGAGGAGATACCTTCGTCGGATAAACCAATCCTTTCACCGGACGAACAAGCTTGTGAAGATCATTTTCTTTCCACTCATTTGAGGGATGAAACGGGTAGATACGTGGTAAGACTGCCTTTTAAAGGTTCACCCGAAGAACTTGGCAATTCGAAAATTAAAGCCGAAAGGATGATGCGTAGTCTAGCTAGTAAATTTGAAAAGGACTCCAATCACGCGGCTCTTTATAGGAAATTCATGCACGAATATAAGCAACTCAATCATATGGAGAGAATTTCAGACTCAAAGCCTGAGCCGTCTTCTGCATATTACCTTCCACATCATGGCGTATTAAGGGAACAAAGCTTGACAACTAAATTACGAGTAGTTTTCAATGGGTCGTGTCCCACTTCTAACGGGATATCGCTGAATGACTTACTGCACACGGGTGCTAAGCTTCAAACCGATCTTTTTGACGTTCTTTTGTGGTTTAGATTCTACCTTTACGCTTTCACTGCGGACATTGAGAAAATGTTCCGTCAGATTAAAGTAAATTCAGCCGATTGGGATTACCAACGCATATTTTGGTTAGACGAATTAGGTAAAATAATTATCTTTGTCCTTATCACGGTTACGTATGGATTAGCATGTGCTCCTTTCTTAGCTCTTCGAGCTCTTGTTCAGTTGGTATTAGATGAAGGACAGCGTTTCCCTCTTGCTAAATCTATCATGGAAAAAGGTAGATATGTCGATGAATTCCATGGAGGAGCTAATTCAATAATAAAAGCTAAACAGAGAGTTGCACAGTTAGACGCGCTCCTAATGGCGGGCGGATTTACTTTGAAAAAATGGGTTAGCAATAATCCGGCTATTCTTGAAGATATCCCGCCGGATAGGAAGATCACTTTTCTTCAAAACGATCAGGACAAGTTAGTTAACGTTCTCGGATTAACTTGGGACATCAATACCATTCCTGAACCATCTTTATCGATAATACTAACTTCGCGTCTAAGCAGATGGCAACTTTTACAGCAAAAGCTAGAAAGTTTTTGGTCACTTTGGTCCAAAGAATACTTACAAAGACAATTATCTATTTACAAGTGGAATAAAGTCAATCCTTCGATAACTGAAGGTACTGTAGTTCTTTTAGTAGATGAACGATACCCAACCTCAAAGTGGCCATTGGGTCGTATCACTAAAACGCATCCAGGTAAAGATGATCACGTTCGTGTAGTCACAGTTCGCACTCAAGCATCGACTTATCAAAGACCAATTACTAAAATCTGTCCTCTTCCGGTTCAAACGGAATCATTCTGAATTATTCGTTAATCAGGTTAACGAAGGCGGGCGGAAAATGTTAGAGAGAGAGATTGTATATATATGTCCTAGCACATAAGTATATTCATATATATAGAAGCGCGCGGCGCAGTCGGCATTGTTCGGGGGACGTCGGTCACGTGAGCCGACCGTGACTCGGTTGCGATGCGAGCCCGGACAAAGTGAGGCTGTAGGCGCATGCGCGGGCCAAACATGCTCGATCTCGTCGCAGCGCGAACGGCCATTCGTTACCGAAACGTGGATCGAGTCGCACGTGTATACGATCAGTACGTAAAAAGGATGTTGCATCATCCAAGAGATTTGTTAATCACTTCATCGAAAGGGACATTGATTCATCCCGCATCCGAACGAGAAGTTCCACGAAGCACGAGAGCTGGCCGCTCAGTTAATTACACGAAGGAAGGAGGGCCAGTATTCCAGTATATTTCTAAAGAAGGAAGGACGACTACTGCCGTTACTGTTTCGAGCATTCCCTCGTAGCTAATTATTATCAACATTAATAAGAGGGATTCAATTACGGCGCAAGCCAGTCACGCCATCCTTTCAAGGATGTGCCTATCCAGAAGCGACGATTCTGCTGTTTGTGAGGTAAACCAAGAAATCTATCGATGTTTTGCTAGTTGAACAGAGCCTTAGGTAACGTTCGTTACAGTCGGCTTGTATTCAATCTCTCTTTACAGAGGCCACTAAATTGGTTACCTCAAGGAAGGTCAACTTTCGGAAAGAAAGTCCTTCTTATGATAACAAACCTTTCTGGTTTTATAACGAAAAGCTGAGCTCAGTACAAGATACATTTTCATTTAATTGATTGCAATCAAACAAGTTTGTCAATTTCATTACGAGTCATTTTGATAGTTTGAGAAACACGATTCTTGTGAAAAGTGCACATAAATGTAAAAGAAACTCTGTATTCTATGTTCATATACGTTAAGTTATTCTTAAACATATTAAGGATTTGTCACGACTATCTATTACGTTGTAAAGATAACAATCGTTACGGTGGTGATCTTGTTTACCATCTCTAGCTTAGAATTATTGAGTCATAATTTCCAACGCTGGAAACTGAATATTTCATACTTTACCTTTGATTTAATTTACTGTCTGATATTTAGTATGTATTCTGTGGGTGATAATTTCAGATGAATGATCCTTTTCATGATATACTTTTCTATGAATATTTATAGTAACCATTTCATGGTACATTTAAAGGTTTACATGCTTGGATAAGTCTTCTTATAATGACTTAACGTTAAAAGATGAAAACGAACAGAACCCTGAAGTGTTCTTAAGAAATACTACCACATTGAAATCAGATAAAGAAAGGGATTATTCACCAACTAATATTTATGTTCTTTTAATGTATCTATTGCGTCACTGATTTATTGTGTGTATGTACATATGTTTTTGTCTCTGAAACAGATATTATTTAGCTTATAAGAGAAAATATATGCAACCTCTCTCGAACAAAATAGATCTAAAATTAATGTGCCGTTCCCTCCTTAAGATCAATAATTCTTTTGTTTAACTAGAAGTTACACAATCCAACATATTTCTAACAAGAGTCACGCCTCAAAAATCGCTCTATGTGGATATTTTACTCGGATTCGAGTAGAATTTCTTCAGAGGAGAAGGCATTATTGACTACGTTACAGCAGCTTGTAATCCAGTTGAATAAATATCGTATACTATCCGATCCAAAATTTTCTTGTTTGATCAAATGAATTTAAATATGAGGCTTTGTCGAGTTAACTACAACATTTTTAACATATATAATATATATCAAAGATTAGGTCCGTTTTCGGTTATCTGAACTGGCTGCACTATGTTCAGAGATTGACCTTTTTCCTTCCAATGTGGAGTAAGAAAGATAAACTCTGAACTAGTGAAGCAGTACAGTAACAGAAACAAACCATTGTTTCAGATGTTTAGAGTATCAAAATAGTT
>NW_027250545.1:0-12571 GCF_030848795.1 Temnothorax nylanderi | reverse complement strand
TTGTAAACCCCACGGGGAAATGCAATAAAAGTTTACATACATACATACATATTTATTAAATCTGAAAGTAAAACAATGTTATTTAATATTAGAATGTTAATTAGTAATAAACAACACGAATTAATAATTCGAGTGGATCGCAATTTAAACTGAGTTATGATCGCGTCGCAAAGTGACCTCAACCATATTATGGGAAGTATACTTTATAAAATATTTCTTGTTCTTTTATATGCAAGCTTATTAATATAATTTACTTTTTATCTATTATTATACATTTATTTTGAAAACAGTACATTGCAAAGCAAAACCTATCTGAGTTTAACACTTTGCGACGCAATCATCCCTCAGTTCAAATTGCGATCTAATTTGCAATGCACTATTTTCAAAACTACAATATAATGTATAAAATTAAATTAATAATAATAAAAAAATAAATAATAATATTATTAATAATTAATAATTAATATTTTAATATAAACAAATATTAATATTATTTCAAAAAAATTAAATATTGAGATTATAGAATGGGCCCCTCCAACGCCCATTCCCGTGAGAACGCAACCAATATTCTTTTATCGTCTCTCCGAAATTGTTATGTTACTATATATGTTCTATACAATGACGATTGCAGATAACTTGTACCATCTTATTTTATCGTTGTTTCTTTTTGCATAATGGCAGCAATAAAAGCTTACAAAGATGTGTTAAATAATAAAAAATATTAATTCGGGAAAGGCAATAATTTTTTGCTTTTTAGAATTTTAAATAAATGACGTCTCATGCATTTTACGTCAGTAGAATATTTTTCATTACAAGGATTTCTTTTCAAGGCTAGAGTTGTAGCGAAAGCCGCAGCATAAATTCCGCAAGAAATAGAATCCCGTTGTATTATTTGTACTTTCTCAAAAATTATATCATATTTCGTTATCTTGGGATAACGAAGGCGAATATATTCTTTTTCTGCAGCAGCCAATTTATCGTACGTAGTACCAGGTAGGCTGTCGTACACGTGAAGTTTGGTGCCGTCAAAATAAATGCATCGCCAATGATCTGTGATAATTCCGCCAATAATTTGTAAGCTTTTATTGCTACAACTAGCTTCAATTAAGTGCGGGTATGTTAAGTATAACACACTTTGTGTTTCAAAGCAAGAAGTCTCTCTTACAATGCGTAAAAATAGATCTAACGATTCATCATTTAATTTACTCTTTATAGACAAAATATTATTCTTCACTAATCGGAGAGAAGTTATTACACCATCTAACATTTTTTTTTGTCTTTTTATGTCATCCTCAGTTAGATCTTGTTGTATATAATAATCAGTTATAATGAAATCGTCATCTTGCTCCATTTCTGGAACAGCTAAAGTGGTAGTGCTTTCGATAACACTTTCCACTTTTATGTCATTTTTTCTAGCCGCTTCTTGCGCTTCGATAACATACTGAGGTTCCCGAATAGGCATATTTCTTGCTGCTCTACTATCTATTATTTCAGGAACCAAGCAGTCCTCGTAGAATCGTTTAAGCAGTGGTGACATTTTTGTTTCCCAAAATCTGTCATCACGCTCGACAATCGTGTACTTTAATCCAAGGGGTGTCCACACAGCAAAAATGCAATACTTTCTTTGCGTTATGTGGAGTTGTCCCTGTACTTGGAAATAGTACGCGTGTCTTTGATTCATTCGAGTGTCATCGGTTTTATCAAATATTCTATGAATATCTGAAATCTTTTTGAGCATTGCATCGATGGGATGTACATGCCGCGCCGCATAAGGACATTTAATCTCAACGATAGTATCGTCTCCGACAATGCCGTCAGGCGTCGCGGCAAGATATGGGATTGTTTCATCTATAAATATACCACAACTAGAAATTTCTATCCCTAATTCCATCTGCAATTGCTCTCGTGCCATCATCTTTTTTTCTTTACCCCACTCGACAGCCGCGGTAGTCAATCGAGGAGGATAAAGAATTGCTTTTACAAGATTTTGGCACGAAGTTGTTTCTCTTCTGCTACAAACTTTTCCAAAGTTTGAAGCAGTGAGAAGACTTCGCCGTATGTTGTGCCACTCCGGATTTGCATGCTGATCCCGTGTAGCACATTCCAATATAGCACGATTATGTTGTTGCTCTAATAACATATCAAAATGATAACGTCTCAGCTGTTCGTACATATTATCTTGGATATCTGGCCGTTCTGCATTAGGTCCATAATCTTTATCAGCTATTATTTTAGCGGAATATTTAGATGTACGAACAGAGAGTTGTAATTCTTTCGCCGCACGTGTTCGTTGAAGTTGGTTGGCATTTTTGTTTATATTTCTATTTTCAATTTTTTTTGTTTGTGCGGGTGGTTCTTTATCTATTGCATGACAAACAGAAGTTAAGGCTCGCGAAGTATTAAATTGTACTACGGATGCTTTAACGCGTGTCTGATAAGAACCTTTCATGGCATAATGAACGCGCTTGCCACCAATAAATTTACTTATAATTCCATTACAACTTTCAACGGAATTACTAGTAAATTTATAAAGTAAGCTATCGGCATTATTTATAATGCGTTTCATAGCACTTTCTATCTTTTCTAATAAACCTGCACGTTGTAATTGGAGCACAAGATCCTCTTCGCCTTCTTTCTGTTGCCCATTACAGAAATATTGAAGCGAAGCACAATCTTTATGTTCACCAAATACATGGCTAAGTATATTATTTAAATCTTTAATTAATTCGGAAATTTTTGTTTGCCAACTAACCTCACGATTGCGGCGAAAGGTGACAGCCTTGACCACAGCGTTTCGAATTTTCATAACGCTGTGCTCAACGACCTTTTTCAATTTCGAAAATTTTCTACTACCGGTACTACTTGCTTCACGTATTTTATTACAAAGATTGCGGAGAAGATGATTCGTGCATTCAATCTTCTGCACAACAATATTTGGATACGGTTGAAAATCTCTCAATTTTTTAAATACGTTACTATCACCGTCACCGATATATTTACTATAAATAAGGCCATGCATTTCTAAACTAAGTCGGAAACCTTCGAGGATTATATCACTTTCCATACTAGTGGAGCTCTGATTGCTCCCCCAATTTTTAAAACATACATGTTCTTTTGCTACTGCATTAATTTTAGCTGCTCTCGCGCAGACAACACAATATTTGTTTTGAACACCAACAAATAAGACTTTTTTAGAATAATGTCCCATAATAATAGCTGCTCCGGACGGAGAATTGTAACCACCAGTACGGTAGGATCTCTTCATCCACGAGCCGTCTGTTATCACGGGTATATGCGGAATTCCGTCTATGATGTCTCCTCTTTTAATTGCCAAACATTTTTCCTCTTCGCCAGCCATGCGCATTTCTTCTTCCGCGGCGGCGGCGAAGGTTTCCGACATTTCATTATGATACTTTATATATGTTTTATTACTCATGCATGGAATATCTACAGCAGCAAGAAGTTCTTCAAGCTGCTTATGACCGGTCCCTGTCAATATAGTACCGGAAACAATACCCCTATTGACATCCAATATTCTCTCATCTGTCGGTTCACTCCAAAAGTCACCTGTGAAGTGACACATTCGACATTTGACAGAAAATTGGGTTATCAGACCGTAACGCTTCTTTACTCTAAAAACAAGATCAATAAAACGACATTCGCCGATCCAGTGAGTGGACAGTCTCTGCAATTCAACAAAAACATGCCCCAAATCGGCGATAAGTCGTCCACTAATCTCTTCAGAATACAAACGAAATGCGTCGATATTATCATCAGTATGCAAAAGAATATTTTCGACATCTTCAACGTCTTCGATATCTTGAACGTCATCGACGTCGTTGACGTCTTCGACATCTGCGATATCTTGGACGTTTTCAACGTCTTCGACATGTGCGATATCTTGGACGTTTTCAACGTCTTCGACATGTGCGATATCTTGGACGTTTTCAACGTCTTCGACATCTTCGATATCATCCATACTACTTTGCATTCTAATTTCGTTAATTTGACATTCCGTCACATTCGTAATACAATATTCACGAACGTCTGATAGAGATCCCATTGAATCATCATCATCATTGAAAATATTTTCTACTGATTGAAATTTTTGTGTCACGCATGCATCGACAGATTGAGAAAATGTATCCATAGCAGATAATGTTTGCGATGTCGACGTGTCGTCATCAATATTTCTCTCATCTGTCGGTTCACTCCAAAAATCACCTGTGAAGTGACACATTCGACATTTGACAGAAAATTGAGTTTTCAGACCGTCACGCTTCTTTACTCTAAATACAAGATTAATAAAACGACATTCGCCGATCGAGTGAGTGGACAGTCTCTGCAATTCAGCAAAAACATGCCCCAAATCGGCGATACGTCGTCCACTAATCTCTTCGAAATACAAACTAAATGCATCGATATTATTATCAGTATCCAAAACAATATTTTCGATATCTTCGACGTCTTCGACATTTTCGATGTCTTCAACATTTTTGACGTTTTCGACATTTTCAATGTTTTCAGTGTCTTTGATATCTTTGATATTGTTTTGCATACTTTCCGATTCCATGCATGAATTTGCAGAATTGTCAAGAAATGTAAACGACTGCCGTGTCAACGCATCATTATCTGTCATGACATTTGTCTCATCTGTATATGCGTACGGCTTGTTTATCGACAAACTTGTCAAATTTTCACAAAAATCACGAACATCTGACAGTGATCCCACAGAAGCATCATCATCGAAAATATTTTTGTCTGATTGAAATTTTTGTGTGCATACATCGACAGATGATTGAGAAAATGTTTTCATAAAAGATAATGATGTCAACGTGTCGTTATTTACATTTCTCTTACCCTCGCATGCATAAAATTGGTGTGACGTACCTGGAATTTCTAAATCCGTTCCACATTCTACTGATTCTTTTCCGGAGTCCTTATCAATTCTTTCTTGATTCACGAAAGAATTATCACAAAAAATTTTGGCACGCGTTTGTCGCACGCGACACATTCTTTGTGATAAAGACACACGTCTTCCACTAACTGTTTTATTCGTACTATATTTAGGCATAATGATTATACAATATGCTCTAAATAATACTAGCTATAATAAAAAAAAACAGAATACTCTGCACTGACAGCAAAACACTACTCTATACAACACAGTACTCTGTGCTACCAAAATCACATGAAAGTAGGTTACGCTTAGGTTGTGTGATATAGTATTGCAAACGATATAATTGCAATCGAAAGTCGAAACCCAGCGAGAAATGACCCGTCTATAGACATCTAATCGACGTCTAATCGACGTCATATGTTTGCATAATGGCGAACCATGAACGTCATGGTAAGTAATTGTTCTCTTCATTTATATATGTATTTATATATGTACATATACGTACATATCACACATTTTATATTTATATAAAGCATTCATTTATTCATTTATGGAGTAACATTATTCTTCTAAGCAATGATTTTTTTCTAACCTGTAATAACTTCTATTTGACCTTTGTATATTTATCAATGTATATACATGTACGTATATAAATACACGTGCAAATATTGTATGCATTATATATATAAAGCATTTTTTTGCAGCAATACCGATGCCGCCCATTCCTGGCCACTTGCCAGGAAATTTTGAGCCGCTCGTTCCTGGCCATATGTCGGTGCCCCGGCAGCCTCGGGGATGCATAATTTTTATGCAAGCACCTCCAGCTGTGAGTATTTTTATAAAATAAATATATTTAGAGACAGAGAGAGAGAGAGAGAGAGAATTAATTTTACTATTTAAAAATAATTTATTTTTTTAGGCTCATCAAACGGATCGTCGTCGACGTTATCGCCAACGTCGTCGTGAGCGGCGGCAACAGCAACAGCAACAGGTGCAAGTGCCTCCGCTACCACCGCCGCCGCAACCACAATGTCCGCCGCCGCCACCACCACAATATCCGCCGCCGCCACCACAATACCCGCCGCCGCCGCCGCCACAATTTCCACCGCCGCCGCCACCACAATTCCCACAACCGCCGCCAATACATTTTCAAAATAGGGGTTGGGGGGGAAGAAAGGGGCAAAGAGGTCGAGGTGGAAAACGAGGAGGAAAAATATTTCAATTTCATTTTCATTAATATATTATATATTACATATATATATTACATATATTATTATGACCGGTTCTACGGACGTTTTTTACGTGTGAAAAAAGGCATATATCGGAGCGCGAAAGTGCGGCAGAGTGTCCTGGCTGAGATATCCAGTGTATATTCCGCCAAAAATTGCTTTTTTGACATCGGGTATCTTTTCCGGTGAAGATATATATGTATCTGCGTCTCCGTTGTGTTTTTATAATTAAACAATTTTATGTATAAGTTTTGTTTTTTGTAACTAAATTTCCTGTATTTTCTTATCCTTTCTCTTTTTCTGTTTGACACTAAATTACATGTCTTTCATTTCAATCATAAATAATCTTGAAGTTTGTTTTCTGTAGCTGAGAGATAATTTTCTGTATTTTTTATCCTTTCTCTTTTTCTGTCCGCCACTAAATTATATGTATATATATATATTTCATTTTGATCATAATCATAAGTAGTCTTTAGGTTTTGTTTTTTATAGGTGAATTTTCTATATTTTTTTCTTTTTTTTGTCTGATGTTAAATTATATGTCTTTTATTATATATGCATGTAATATACATGTGAACTGTTGGCGGAACAAACCATTTTATTTCTGTAAAATGTTTCATGATATAAAATATATATATATATAAAATAAATTGATTTTTTTATTTTTTTTATTAATTTTTAATTATACATACACACACACATACATACACAAATAAATCCTTCTTATTTTTCAAAATTGTCTTTATTTTTGTTCTTTCTTTACATATGCATACATATACAAAAAAAATAAAAATAATATGATAGCCGGTTTTTGCTGACATTATCTCTCAATATTTGCATCCGTGTGCTCACGTATTAGTGTTTGTACTTACATGGACGCTACTACATATGCGATGTAAGAGAGACAAAGATGCAAGCAGTCAGTATGTTACCACGAAAATTTCCCCAGCTCCATAGATCTAGTGAAAACCGTAATAACAAGATTTCTCATAAAATAAGTTACATAGATTCGTGAATTTTTTTTTATATACTCTTTATATAATAATGCAGTCCGTTACAGAGCCCGATTTTGCATTTTTGCTCTTAAAAATTTATAATAAATTAAATACGGACTCGCGGCTAACCCAACCTTACCCGTTGCTAGCTGCCTATTCCCCCAAGTTTATTAAAAATTTTTATTTTTACCTTCTTTTCATAAAATAGCTCTGTAGCGGACTACAGATGAGCTTACTGATTAAGAATATCCTAAATTGAATAAGATTCATTCGGTATTTTGGCTAAAATCTTGTTATTACGAATCCGTAATTCCAGGCCGGCCGATAGGTGTCTCCACCATGTCTCCTGCCGACCCTTAAACGAGTTATTTTACGCGATAGTACGCGGGAGTTCCCGGTTGTTAAGTATAACTCGTATGCCCCGTATAGAGTGTGATACGTCCGTTCGCTACGGCTATACCCGAGAGACTGCCTCGAGCAATGGCTCTCGCTTCGCCTCCCCACTATGCCGAATCGCTCCCACTTCCGAACTTTCTCTTTTCGCCTATTGTACTCGGCACGTATCCCCGGCGCGATCACGCGTAAACAACCTGATTCTCACGCACTCGCCGAATGCCCTCCTTCCAGAATATTCGTAACTGCGCATTTCGACCTTGCGATCGTTCTAGAAGGTTCCCGTGGAAATTTCCACGCGCAACGCAGTGCGAGAACCTTCTGCCGCTGGCCCCGATGCACCAGGTTTTCACTTTCGCGAAATCTTCGACGCCGTTGACGCCGACCCGTGCGCGCCTCCTTGGAGATGCCCCTGATGACGATTCCGGGCGGATTCCCTGTAGATGATGTCCGGGTGATCTTTTGGTTGTCGGCCGTTGATGCCGACCCCTTGGATACGTTTCTGGGATGCTTGCAATGCGGATCCTGGCCTTTGTTCCTGGGGAAGATGTATTTCCCGGGAACTTTATCTGACGATGACGTCAACCCCCTGGGAGGGTGTCCCAGGTCCTTGGGAGGTGGATAATGACCTTTGTTCCTGGAGAAGATGTTTTTCCCGGGGACTTGGTCTGATGATGACGCCCACCTTATAGGCGTGTCTCCTAGGTCCCCTCGATGACGCTTATGACCTCTGTTCCTGTGGAAGGTGTTCGAAACGGGAAACTTCGCTCCGCCGATAATTTCGATACCGTGAACGCGTGTACCAGGTCCGTGGGATGATCCTCCGGCCCTTTGATCCTGGAGATTGTCGCGGTTTACCGCTTACGCACTTAAACTATCGCACCGACCTTTGTGCGCAAAACTAAATATCAGTCTTTGGTGAACCGTCAAACTAAGGCTGCGTTCGGGGAGCGCGCTATTAGCGCTATTGCATCATTCTATCTTTATCGCTCATCAAGTGTAGAACAAGGATAGAATAAGCAAATAGCGCTAATAGCGCGCTCTCCGAACGCAGCCTAAATGTCTTTTATTAATCGGCGGTGTGTCAAAACAATACCTTAACCTATTTTTGGCCACGCGGCCGAACACGCTTTATAACCTAGTCTTACTATCTAACGGGCCATAGGGGCCTTGCGCACGTCTTACTTCTAACTAGACTTTATATCTATATATAACCGGCAGCAAAGCCGAAAAGAAAAGAAAATTTGATTCATACTCGGCGCTACAAAATGGAACCGGCCGAAGACGGAAACCGAAAAATCAAAATAACGCTTGCGGCGCGCGCCTTGCTGTCTCGGAATCATATATGATCCCCGCTTAGCCGTGGGGTTGCCACGTCTCGTCGTCCTCGCTACTCTCCCCGGATGGGCTCTCAAAATCATCGGAGGGCTGCTCCTCCGGGCCTATCGGGAAGTCGTACCCCACGACAGCGGCTATCTTGTCGATGAGTGGCGGGGGCGTGGGATTCAGGATCGGCATATTAAGTGCCGAGATCATTGGAACCGGTGGTAGTGCTGGGAGGGCCGCCTCCCGGGCCACGGTGACCGCGCTCGAACTCCCCGGCTGCTCCCCCGGCGGGGTCACCGTCTGGTTTGCCTGTATGAGGCGGACTTGAGGACCCGACAAACGGCGTAGCACCACTCGGGGGGACCGGCTGGTCAAACGGCGCGGCGACCGCGAAGAGCACGGTCTCAAGGTTAGGTAAAAGGGTGTGGTCATCTATGGTGACCGTTCACTCGGAGACCTGAGGTCCATTGTGATACCCTACAATTAACCCTTAACTCATCTTTACCACCTCGCTCCGAAACATTTCCAGTTCCGTGCGAAGTTCATTATTTTATTAATCTCCATCTCTGCTGCGTCTTCCAATCCATCCAGAAATTCTTGTCCCATTATCTGGAGGCGTCGGTTTTCTAGGGCTGGGCACCGACACAGCAGATGCTCAATTGTTTCTTCTTCCTCGTTGCATTCTCTGCAGTAGTTGTCATTTGTGATTTTCCATTTCTGGAGGTTCACTCCGACCGCACAGTTTCCTGTGATAACTCCCGCCGCTATGCGAACCAGGTTTTTCTTGTGTTTCAGTAGTTGCCCAGTCCTACTGTTGTCTATCTTGGGCCATAGATTTCGGGCTATACCGCAATCGTTCCGGTTTTGCCAAATCTCTTTTTGTTTCTCCAATATAATTTCCTCTATGGCATTCTTCAGTGAGCTGATCGGTGGTAGTGGGGAGTCTATATTACCTCCGCACCGCTCCCCCTCGCCCCCAGCTTTGCCAGTCCGTCCGCGCCTGTGTTCCCTACCACATTTCTGTGGCCGGGAACCCAGCGCAGACCGACCCTGCCGCCGCGGACCCAGGACAATGCTTCTTGACAACTCATCACTACCTTTGATCTCACCGTTTTTGATGCAATACTTCTGAGCGCAGCCTGACTGTCAGAGTAAATTATGACATCCTCTAATGGTTTGCCGCTCACCCTGATTAGTCTAGCTGCCTCCTTATTGCACAGATTTCTGCCTGTATGGCGCGGCAGCCATTCTTTAGTCTGTATGACTTTTGGATGTTAAGCGCCTCAGAGTAGATTCCAATGCCTGTGCCCGTTTTGGTTATGGAGGCATCAGTGTAGACTAATGTCTCATGTTCATTTATCACTGAGTTATCCTCCCAGTCCTCCTTGGAGGAGATGTGTATGTTAACACACCCCTCAAAGTTATACCTGGCAACTAAGTAGTCCGTTGGACTATTCAAGTTTGGTCCTTTGTTACTACTCAGCTTTCCGATCTCTTCCAGTATTCTTGAATGTCCGTAGTTGATCGGCTTCCAGAGGTTTGACTCCCTGAGCCTTACGGCTCCTTTTGCTGCCTGGGCCCCGATTCTCTAACTCACTCGTAAGAGAAACGTATGCGCAAACTCAGAGTTACGAGCGCTTATATTTGAAAACCCATTCTCTAACCTCACATAAGTACACGCATTGAAACGTATACGCAAATTTTCGCACGCAATGCTGCGAGTGGTTTTACGTACTCGCATCTTTATAACGATGCACCCCTATCGATAAGCATCGTTCCCGGCCACCACCCGCCGGATGCCGCCCGACCGATCTTCCGTCGGGCGAGGATAAGGGCGCGGTGCGCCCACATTTTAAACGTCTCCACATGCACCGTGTGCGCGGGCTAGACGCAGCACCGGTGCCTTCCCGCACGACGCCGACAGGCGCCGGAGGGAGCCGACCCGCGCCGAAGGCGCGAGCGCGCCGACGTACCCCCACGCAACCCGCCTGACGATCGGCCTCCCTCCCGACGGACCCGCCGCGCCGGAATATTTAAGCCGGCGCGCCGACGAGAACCGGCACTTCGTCTTCACGATAGTTTCCCGCTGTTCTCGACGGAGCCTTCCGCTTATCCTAGGGTGACACACCAACGAGGTTCGGAGCTCCGCGTCTCGACTGAGTTCTCTCAGGTGTCCCCGAACTCCATCCAACCGAACGCCCGACGGCCCGGTTATGCGGGGTCGAGCACGCTTGGCCTCGCAACGAGAGCTCTCACTGCCGTAGCCCCGGACCCCGGAATTCTCCGGGATGCTCCTCGCATTCCCGTCCCGCACCGAATACCGCGTTTCCGTACGTATCATACCGGATACCGCGTTTCTGTACTCGTAACCAGCGTTGCCGCAATCCGTAGCCGCACGCCGAGTGCACATGCACTATCGATCGTTTGTATATACCGCGCCTCTGTAATCGTAGACCCGCGTTCCAGTAATCCGCCGTATCACGCCGAGTGCATATGCACTACCGACCGTTTGTATATACCGCGCCTCTGTAATCGTAGACCCGCGTTCCAGAAATCCGCCGTATCACGCCGAGTGCACATGCACTACCGCCCGCTTGTATATACCGCGCTCCTGTATTCGTAACCCGCGTTACCGTAGTCCGGAGTAGCGCGCCGAGCGCACCCGCACTACCGTCCCGGCCACCGCCGTATTCTACGTATATCTTAACGAATAAACTAATCGCGTGCATTGTAAACTGATTACTGTTTCTGGGCCATCCATCGAACTCCTGATCCGGCGAGCTAGTCCGCGTTCGATCCTAAAGATAGGCCGTTACATCTTGATTACGAGCACGTTTGCAAATGCCTATTCAGTGTAAAACAAACAATTCCTGAAATAAAAATAAATATTATTAATAATATTGTGATTGCACAAGAGGTCGACGCCGAAGTTGCACATGCTGTCATGCGGAGAAATCGTATAAGACATGTAGCAGCTGACGCATTTAATATAAGCGACAAAAAATTTATGAAATTATTTCGTTTAACAAAACCATTAGTACGTAATTTAATAAGAGATTTAGCACCATATATGAAACAGAAGCAGCGAAAATCTATGTTGGACACTAAAATTAAAGTAAGTAAAAACATGGCAATTATAAATATACATAAATAATACAGATCTTATTTATATAATATATATTAATACGTAATAAATTATGTAATGTTATTAACATATATATGTATATTATTTACATTGTTAATTTTGCTTTAGGTATTGACAGCATTACATTTTTTTGCACATGGTAGCTATCAAACAAGTGTAGGACAGAATTTATATCTTGCTATAAGTCAACCATCCGTATCTAGATGTATTAATAAAGTTGTGAATGCATTAAATGAGGCAAACATAATGAACCAGTGGATTAAATTTCCCAGAACTTTAAATGTGTTAAAGCATTTAAGACAACAGTCAGTGACTTTAATTTTTCAATGATATAATATTTAATTTACATTATTATAATTAAAATTGGCATTATGATATATTTCCAGATTTTATGACAATCATAGATTTCCTGGAGTAATTGGATGCATAGATTGCACTCACGTAGCTATTTTTCCACCACATGTTTATGATGCTGTAAATCCTGAACATTTATACGTTAATAGAAAAGGATATCATTCGATAAATGTACAATTGGTAAGTGTATAATTGTTCTCTTTTTAAATATTTAATTATTATCACATCA
>NW_027250544.1:0-12592 GCF_030848795.1 Temnothorax nylanderi | reverse complement strand
AATAGATAAAACGACGTTTCGGTCCAAATTCGGATCCTCTTCAGGTGATTTGGGAATTGGGATTTGGGATTTGAGATTTGGGATTTGGGAATTGGAAATTGGGATTTGGGATTTGGGATTTAGGATTTGGGATTTGGTAATTGGGGATTGGGAATTGGGAATTGGGAATTTAGAATTTAGAATTGAGAATTGGGAATTGGGATTTAAGATTTGGAAATTGGGATTTGGGAATTGGGATTTGGGATTTGGGAATTGGGAATTGGAAATTGGGAATTTAGAATTTAGAATTGAGAATTGAGAATTGGGAATTGGGAATTGAGAATTGAGAATTGAGAATTGGGAATTGAGAATTGGGAATTGAGAATTGGGAATTGAGAATTGTGATTTGCTAATTCGGAATTGAGAATTGAGAATTGGGAATTAAAAATTGGGAATTGAGAATTGGGAATTGAGAATTGAGAATTGGGAATTGGGAATTGGGAATTTAGAATTTAGAATTGAGAATTGAGAATGGAGAATTGGGAATTGAGAATTGAGATTTGAGAATTGGGATTTGAGAATTGGGAATTGAGAATTGAGAATTGGGAATTAAGAATTGGGAATTGAGAATTGGGAGTTAAGAATTGAGAATTGGGAATTGAGAATTAAGAATTGAGAATTGAGAATTGGGATTTGGGATTTGGGAATTGGGGATTGGGAATTGGGAATTGGGAATTTAGAATTTAGAATTTAGAATTGAGAATTGAGAATTGGGAATTGGGAATTGAGAATTGAGAATTGGGAATTGAGAATTGGGAATTGAGAATTGGGAATTGAGAATTGGGACTTGGGATTTGGGATTTGGGATTTGGGATTTGCGATTTGGGAATTGGGAATTGGGAATTGGGAATTTAGAATTTAGAATTGAGAATTGAGAATTGGGAATTGTGAATTGAGAATTGAGAATTGGGATTTGGGATTTGGGAAATGGGGATTGGGAATTGGGAATTGGGAATTTAGAATTTAGAATTGAGAATTTGGAATTGGGAATTGAAAATTGGAAATTCAGAATTGAGAATTGAGAATTGAAAATTGAGAATTGGGAATTGAGATTGAGAATTGAGAATGGGAATTGAGAATTGGGAATTGAGAATTGAGATTTGGGATTTGGGAATTGGGATTTAGGAATTGGGAATTGGGAATTGGGAATTGGGATTTGGGATTTGGGAATTGGAATTTGGGAATTGGGAATTAAGATATGAGAAATGAGAATTGAGAATTTAGAAAGTAGAATTGGAAATTGGGAATTGAGAATTGGGAATTGGGACTTGGGATTTAAAAATTGGGATTTGGGAATTGGGATTTGGGAATTGGGAATTGGGAATTTAGAATTTAAAATTGAGAATTGGGAATTGGGACTTGGGATTTGAAAATTGGGATTTGGGAATTGGGATTTGAAATTTGGGAATTGGGAATTGGGAATTGGGAATTGAGAATTGGGAATTGAGAATTGAGAATTGGGAATTGAGAATTAAGAATTGAGAATTGAGAATTGGGATTTGGGATTTGGGAATTGGGATTTAAGATTTGAGATTTAGGAATTGGGATTTGGGATTTGGGTTTTGGGAATTGGGAATTGGAAATTGGGAATTGAGAATTGGGAATTGAGAATTGGGAATTGAGAATTGGGAATTGAGATTTGGGAATTGAGAATTTTGAATTGGGAATTGAAAATTAAGAATTGAGAATTGGGAATTGAGAATTGAGAATTGGGAATTGAGAATTGGGAATTGAGAATTGGGAATTGAGAATTGGGAATTGAGAATTGAGAATTGGGGTTTGAGATTCGGGATTTGGGAATTGGGATTTGGGATTTGAGATTTGGGAATTGGGAATTGGGATTTGGGATTTGGGAATTGGGAATTGGGAATTGGGAATTTAGAATTTAGAATTGAGAATTGAGAATTGGGAATTGGGAATTGAGAATTGAGAATTGGGATTTGGGATTTGGTAATTGGGGATTGGGAATTGGGAATTGGGAATTAAAAATTGGGAATTGAGAATTGGGAATTGAGAATTGAGAATTGGGAATTGAGAATTAAGAATTGAGAATTGAGAATTGGGAATTGGGAATTGGGAATTTAGAATTTAGAATTGAGAATTGAGAATGGAGAATTGGGAATTGAGAATTGAGATTTGAGAATTGGGATTTGAGAATTGGGAATTGAGAATTGAGAATTGGGAATTAAGAATTGGGAATTGAGAATTGGGAGTTAAGAATTGAGAATTGGGAATTGAGAATTAAGAATTGAGAATTGAGAATTGGGATTTGGGATTTGGGAATTGGGGATTGGGAATTGGGAATTGGGAATTTAGAATTTAGAATTTAGAATTGAGAATTGAGAATTGGGAATTGGGAATTGAGAATTGAGAATTGGGAATTGAGAATTGGGAATTGAGAATTGGGAATTGAGAATTGGGACTTGGGATTTGGGATTTGGGATTTGGGATTTGGGATTTGGGAATTGGGAATTGGGAATTGGGAATTGAGAATTGAGAATTGGGAATTGGGAATTGAGAATTGGGAATTGGGATTTGGGATTTGGGAATTGGGGATTGGGAATTGGGAATTGGGAATTTAGAATTTAGAATTGAGAATTTGGAATTGGGAATTGAAAATTGGAAATTCAGAATTGAGAATTGAGAATTGAAAATTGAGAATTGGGAATTGAGATTGAGAATTGAGAATGGGAATTGAGAATTGGGAATTGAGAATTGAGATTTGGGATTTGGGAATTGGGAATTGGGAATTGGGATTTGGGAATTGGGATTTGGGATTTGGGATTTGGGAATTGGAATTGGGAATTGGGAATTAAGATATGAGAAATGAGAATTGAGAATTTAGAAAGTAGAATTGGAAATTGGGAATTGAGAATTGGGAATTGGGACTTGGGATTTAAAACTTGGGATTTGGGAATTGGGAATTGGGAATTGGGAAATTGGGAATTGGGAATTGAGAATTGAGAATTGAGAATTGAGAATTGGGAATTGAGAATTGAGAATTGGGATTTGGGATTTGGGAATTGGGGATTGGGAATTGGGAATTGGGAATTTAGAATTTAGAATTTAGAATTGAGAATTGAGAATTGGGAATTGGGAATTGAGAATTGGGAATTGAGAATTGAGAATTGGGGTTTGGGATTCGGGATTTGGGAATTGGGATTTGGGATTTGAGATTTGGGAATTGGGAATTGGGATTTGGGATTTGGAATTGGGAATTGGGAATTGGGAATTTAGAATTTAGAATTGAGAATTGAGAATTGGGAATTGGGAATTGAGAATTGAGAATTGGGATTTGGGATTTGGTAATTGGGATTGGGAATTGGGAATTGGGAATTAAAAATTGGGAATTGAGAATTGGGAATTGAGAATTGAGAATTGGGAATTGAGAATTGGGAATTGAGAATTGAGAATTGGGAATTGGAATTGGGAATTAGAATTTAGAATTGAGAATTGAGAATGGAGAATTGGGAATTGAGAATTGAGATTGAGAATTGGGATTTGAGAATTGGGATTGAGAATTGAGAATTGGGAATTAAGAATTGGGAATTGAGAATTGGGATTAAGAATTGAGAATTGGGAATTGGGAATTGAGAATTGAGAATTGAGAATTGGATTTGGGATTGGGATTGGGGATTGGGAATTGGGAATTGGGAATTTAGAATTTAGAATTTAGAATTGAGAATTGAGAATTGGGAATTGGGAATTGAGAATTGAGAATTGGGAATTGAGAATGGGAATTGAGAATTGGGAATTGAGAATTGAAAATTGGGAATTGAGAATTGAGAATTGAGAATTGAGAATTGAGAATGGGAATTGAGAATGAGAATTGAGAATGGGAATTGAGAATTGGGAATTGAGAATTGAGAATTTGGGATTGGGAATTGGGATTTGAGGAATTGGGATTGGGAATTGGGATTTGGGATTGGGATTTGGGAATTGGAATTGGGAATTGGGAATTGAGAAGGAGAATGAGAATTGAGAATTTAGAATAGAATTGGGAATTGGAATTGAGAATTGGGAATTGGAATTGGGATTTGGGAATTGGGGATTGGGAATTGGGAATTGGGAATTTAGAATTTAGAATTTAGAATTGAGAATTGAGAATTGGGAATTGGGAATTGAGAATTGAGAATTGGGAATTGAGAATTGGGATTTGAGAATTGGGAATTGAGAATTGAAATTGGAATTGGGAATTGAGAATTGAGAATTGAAATTGAGAATTGGGAATTGGATTGAGAATTGAGAATGGGAATTGGGAATTGGGAATTGAGAATGAGATTTGGGATTTGGGAATTGGGATTTGGGAATTGAGAATTGAGAATTGGGACTTGAAATTTGGGAATTGAGAATTGGGAATTGGGAATTGGGAATTAAGAATTGGGAATTTAGAATTTAGAATTGAGAATTGAGAATTGAGAATTGGGATTTGGGATTTGGGAATTGGGAATTGGGAATTGGGAATTGGGAATTGAGAATTGGGAATTTAGAATTGAGAATTGGGAATTGGGAATTGAAAATTGGGAATTTAGAATTGAGAATTGAGAATTGAAAATTGAGAATTGGGAATTGAGAATTGAGAATTGAGAATGGAAATTGAGAATTGGGAATTGAGAATTGAGATTTGGGATTTTGGAATTGGGAATTGGGAATTGGGAATTGGGAATTGGGATTTGGGATTTGGGATTTGGGAATTGGGAATTGGGAATTGGGAATTGGGAATTGAGAATTGAGAATTGAGAATTGGGAATTGAGAATTGGGAATTGAGAATTGAGAATTGGGAATTGGGAATTGGGAATTGGGATTTGGGATTTGGGATTTGGGAATTGGGAATTGGGAATTGGGAATTTAGAATTTAAAATTGAGAATTGGGAATTGGGACTTGGGATTTGGGAATTGGGAATTGGGAATTGGGATTTGGGAATTGAGAATTGAGAATTGAGAATTGGGAATTGAGAATTGGGAATTGAGAATTGAGAATTGGGAATTGAGAATTAAGAATTGAGAATTGAGAATTGGGATTTGGGATTTGGGAATTGGGATTTGGGATTTGAGATTTAGGAATTGGGATTTGGGATTTGGGTTTTGAAAATTGGGAATTGGAAATTGGGAATTGAGAATTGGGAATTGAGAATTGGGAATTGAGAATTGGGAATTGAGATTTGGGAATTGAGAATTTTGAATTGGGAATTGAAAATTAAGAATTGAGAATTGGGAATTGAGAATTGAGAATTGGGAATTGAGAATTGGGAATTGAGAATTGGGAATTGAGAATTGGGAATTGAGAATTGAGAATTGGGGTTTGGGATTCGGGATTTGGGAATTGGGATTTGGGATTTGAGATTTGGGAATTGGGAATTGGGATTTGGGATTTGGGAATTGGGAATTGGGAATTGGGAATTTAGAATTTAGGATTGAGAATTGAGAATTGGGAATTGGGAATTGAGAATTGAGAATTGGGATTTGAGATTTGGTAATTGGGGATTGGGAATTGGGAATTGGGAATTTAGAATTTAGAATTGAGAATTGGGAATTGGGAATTGGAATTTGGAAATTGGGATTGGGAATTGGATTGGGAATGGAAATTGGGAATTTAGAATTTAGAATTGAGAATTGAGAATTGGGAATTGGGAATTGAGAATTGAGAATTGGGAATTGAGAATTGGGAATTGAGAATTGGGAATTGGGATTTGGGATTTGGGATTTGGGATTTGGGATTTGGGAATTGGGAATTGGGAATTGGGAATTTAGAATTTAGAATTGAGAATTGAGAATTGGGAATTGGGAATTGAGAATTGGGATTTGGGATTTGGGATTTGGGATTTGGGATTTGGGAATTGGGATTTGGGAATTGGGAATTGGGAATTTAGAATTTAGAATTGAGAATTGAGAATTGAGAATTGGGAATTGAGAATTGAGAATTGGGATTTGGGATTTGGGAATTGGGAATTGGGAATTGGGAATTGGGAATTTAGAATTTAGAATTGAGAATTGAGAATTGAGAATTGAGAATTGAGAATTGGGATTTGGGATTTGGGAATTGGGGATTGGGAATTGGGAATTGGGAATTTAAAATTTAGAATTTAGAATTGAGAATTGAGAATTGGGAATTGGGAATTGAGAATTGAAAATTGGGATTTGGGAATTGGGAATTGGGAATTTAGAATTTAGAATTGAGAATTGAGAATGGAGAATTGGGAATTGAGAATTGAGAATTGAGATTTGGGAATTGAGAATTGGGAATTGAGAATTGAGAATTGGGATTTAAGAATTGGGAATTGAGAATTGAGAATGGGATTTGGGATTTGGGAATTGGGAATTGGGAATTGGGAATTTAGAATTTAGAATTGAAAATTGAGAATTGAGAATTGAGAATTGAGAATTGGGATTTGGGATTTGGGAATTGGGGATTGGGAATTGGGAATTGGGAATTTAGAATTTAGAATTTAGAATTGAGAATTGAGAATTGGGAATTGGGAATTGAGAATTGAGAATTGGGAATTGAGAATTGGGAATTGAGAATTGGGAATTGAGAATTGGGACTTGGGATTTGGGAATTGGGATTTGGGATTTGAGATTTAGGAATTGGGATTTGGGATTTGGGTTTTGAAAATTGGGAATTGGAAATTGGGAATTGAGAATTGGGAATTGAGAATTGGGAATTGAGAATTGGGAATTGAGATTTGGGAATTGAGAATTTTGAATTGGGAATTGAAAATTAAGAATTGAGAATTGGGAATTGAGAATTGAGAATTGGGAATTGAGAATTGGGAATTGAGAATTGGGAATTGAGAATTGGGAATTGAGAATTGAGAATTGGGGTTTGGGATTCGGGATTGGGAATTGGGATTTGGGATTTGAGAATTGGGAATTGGGACTTGGGATTTGAAATTGGGATTTGGGAATTGGGATTTGAAATTTGGGAATTGGGAATTGGGAATTGGGAATTGAGAATTGGGAATTGAGAATTGAGAATTGGGAATTGAGAATTAAGAATTGAGAATTGAGAATTGGGATTTGGGATTTGGGAATTGGGATTTGGGATTTGAGATTTAGGAATTGGGATTTGGGATTTGGGATTTGGGAATTGGGAATTGGAAATTGGGAATTGAGAATTGGGAATTGAGAATTGGGAATTGAGAATTGGGAATTGAGATTTGGGAATTGAGAATTTTGAATTGGGAATTGAAAATTAAGAATTGAGAATTGGGAATTGAGAATTGAGAATTGGGAATTGAGAATTGGGAATTGGGATTTGGGATTTGGGAATTGGGATTTGGGATTTGAGATTTGGGAATTGGGAATTGGGATTTGGGATTTGAGATTTGGGAATTGGGAATTGGGATTTGGGATTTGGGAATTGGGAATTGGGAATTGGGAATTTAGAATTTAGAATTGAGAATTGAGAATTGGGAATTGGGAATTGAGAATTGAGAATTGGGATTTGGGATTTGGTAATTGGGGATTGGGAATTGGGAATTGGGAATTAAAAATTGGGAATTGAGAATTGGGAATTGAGAATTGAGAATTGGGAATTGAGAATTAAGAATTGAAATTGAGAATTGGGAATTGGGAATTGGGATTTAGAATTTAGAATTGAGATTGAATGGAGAATTGGGAATTGAGAATTGGGAATTGAGAATTGGGATTTGAGAATTGGGAATTGAGAATTGAGAATTGGGAATTAAGAATTGGGAATTGAGAATTGGGAATTGAGAATTGAGAATTGGGAATTGAGAATTGAGAATTGAGAATTGAGAATTGGGATTTGGGATTTGGGAATTGGGAATTGGGAATTGGGAATTGGAATTAGAATTTAGAATTTAGAATGGAGAATTGAGAATGGAATTGGGAATTGAGAATTGAGAATTGGGAATTGGGAATTGGGAATTGAGAATTTAGAATTGAGAATTGAGAATTGGAATTGGGAATTGGAATTGAATTGGGATTTGGGATTTGGTAATTGGGGATTGGAATTGGGAATTGGGAATTAAAATTGGGAATTGAGAATTGGGAATTGAGAAGGAGAATTGGGAATTGAGAATTAAGAATTGAGAATTGAGAATTGGGAATTGGGAATTGGGAATTTAGAATTTAGAATTGAGAATTGAGAATTGGGAATTGGGAATTGAGAATTGAGAATTGAGAATTGGGAATTGAGAATTGGGAATTGAGAATTGGGAATTGGGAATTGAGAATTGGGAATTGAGAATTGGGAATTGAGAATTGAGAATTGGGAATTGAGAATTAAGAATTGAGAATTGAGAATTGGGATTTAAGATTTGGGAATTGGGGATTGGGAATTGGGAATTGGGAATTTAGAATTTAGAATTTAGAATTGAGAATTGAGAATTGGGAATTGGGAATTGAGAATTGAGAATTGGGAATTGAGAATTGGGAATTGAGAATTGGGAATTGAGAATTGGGACTTGGGATTTGGGATTTGGGATTTGGGATTTGGGATTTGGGAATTGGGAATTGGGAATTGGGAATTTAGTATTGAGAATTGGGAATTGTGAATTGAGAATTGAGAATTGGGATTTGGGATTTGGGAATTGGGGATTGGGAATTGGGAATTGGGAATTTAGAATTTAGAATTGAGAATTTGGAATTGGAATTGAAAATTGGAAATTCAGAATTGAGAATTGAGAATTGAAAATTGAGAATTGGGAATTGAGATTGAGAATTGAGAATGGGAATTGAGAATTGGGAATTGAGAATTGAGATTTGGGATTGGGAATTGGGATTTAGGAATTGGGATTTGGGAATTGGGATTTGGGATTTGGGATTTGGGAATTGGAATTTGGGAATTGGGAATTAAGATATGAGAAATGAGAATTGAGAATTTAGAAAGTAGAATTGGAAATTGGGAATTGAGAATTGGGAATTGGGACTTGGGATTTAAAACTTGGGATTTGGGAATTGGGATTGGGAATTGGGAATTGGGAATTTAGAATTTAAAATTGAGAATTGGGAATTGGGACTTGGGATTTGAAAATTGGGATTTGGGAATTGGGATTTGAAATTGGGAATTGGGAATTGGGAATTGGGAATTGAGAATTGGGAATTGAGAATTGAGAATTGGGAATTGAGAATTAAGAATTGAGAATTGAGAATTGGGATTTGGGATTTGGGAATTGGGATTTGGGATTTGAGATTTAGGAATTGGGATTTGGGATTTGGGTTTTGAAATTGGGAATTGGAAATTGGGAATTGAGAATTGGGAATTGAGAATTGGGAATTGAGAATTGGGAATTGAGATTTGGGAATTGAGAATTTTGAATTGGGAATTGAAAATTAAGAATTGAGAATGGGAATTGAGAATTGAGAATTGGGAATTGAGAATTGGGAATTGAGAATTGGGAATTGAGGAATTGGGAATTGAGAATTGGGAATTGGGAATTGGGAATTGGGATTTAGAATTTAGAATTGAGAATTGAGAATTGGGAATTGTGAATTGGGACTTGGGATTTGGGATTTGGGATTTGGGATTTGGGAATTGGGAATTGAGAATTGAGAATTGAGAATTGGGAATTGGGAATTGAGAATTGAGAATTGGGATTTGGGATTTGGTAATTGGGGATTGGGAATTGGGAATTGGGAATTAAAAATTGGGAATTGAGAATTGGGAATTGAGAATTGAGAATTGGGAATTGAGAATTAAGAATTGAGAATTGAGAATTGGGAATTGGGAATTGGGAATTTAGAATTTAGAATTGAGAATTGAGAATGGAGAATTGGGAATTGAGAATTGAGATTTGAGAATTGGGATTTGAGAATTGGGAATTGAGAATTGAGAATTGGGAATTAAGAATTGGGAATTGAGAATTGGGAGTTAAGAATTGAGAATTGGGAATTGAGAATTAAGAATTGAGAATTGAGAATTGGGATTTGGGATTTGGGAATTGGGGATTGGGAATTGGGAATTGGGAATTTAGAATTTAGAATTTAGAATTGAGAATTGAGAATTGGGAATTGGGAATTGAGAATTGAGAATTGGGAATTGAGAATTGGGAATTGAGAATTGGGAATTGAGAATTGGGACTTGGGATTTGGGATTTGGGATTTGGGATTTGGGATTTGGGAATTGGGAATTGGGAATTGAGAATTGAGAATTGAGAATTGGGAATTGGGAATTGAGAATTGAGAATTGGGATTTGGGATTTGGTAATTGGGGATTGGGAATTGGGAATTGGGAATTTAGAATTAGAATTGAGAATTTGGAATTGGGAATTGAAAATTGGAAATTCAGAATTGAGAATTGAGAATTGAAAATTGAGAATTGGGAATTGAGATTGAGAATTGAGAATGGGAATTGAGAATTGGAATTGAGAATTGAGATTTGGGATTTGGGAATTGGGATTTAGGAATTGGGATTTGGGAATTGGGATTTGGGATTTGGGATTTGGGAATTGGAATTTGGGAATTGGGAATTAAGATATGAGAAATGAGAATTGAGAATTTAGAAAGTAGAATTGGAAATTGGGAATTGAGAATGGGAATTGGGACTTGGGATTTAAAACTTGGGATTGGGAATTGGGATTTGGGAATTGGGAATTGGGAATTTAGAATTTAAAATTGAGAATTGGGAATTGGGACTTGGGATTTGAAAATTGGGATTTGGGAATTGGGATTTGAAATTTGGGAATTGGAATTGGGAATTGGGAATTGAGAATTGGGAATTGAGAATTGAGAATTGGGAATTGAGAATTAAGAATTGAGAATTGAGATTGGGATTTGGGATTTGGGAATTGGGATTTGGGATTTGAGATTTAGGAATTGGGATTTGGGATTTGGGTTTTGAAAATTGGAATTGGAAATGGGAATTGAGAATTGGGAATTGAGAATTGGGAATTGAGATTTGGGAATTGAGAATTTTGAATTGGGAATTGAAAATTAAGAATTGAGAATGGGAATTGAGAATTGAGAATTGGGAATTGAGAATTGGGAATTGAGAATTGGGAATTAAGAATTGGGAATTGAGAATTGAGAATTGGGGTTTGGGATTCGGGATTTGGTAATTGGGATTTGGGATTTGAGATTTGGGAATTGGGAATTGGGATTTGGGATTTGGGAATTGGGAATTGGGAATTGGGAATTAGAATTTAGAATTGAGATTGAGAATTTG
This sequence comes from Temnothorax nylanderi, assembly GCF_030848795.1. Taxonomy (NCBI): domain Eukaryota; kingdom Metazoa; phylum Arthropoda; class Insecta; order Hymenoptera; family Formicidae; genus Temnothorax; species Temnothorax nylanderi. The sequence goes on along the minus strand of NW_027250544.1, from coordinate 1,424 downwards.
GGAATGGGAATTGGGAATTGGGAATTGAGAATTGAGAATTGGGATTGAGATTTGGTAATTGGGGATTGGGAATGGGAATTGGGAATGGAATTAGAATTGAGAATTGAGAATTGGGATTGGGACTTGGATTTGGAAATTGGGATTGGGAATTGGATTTGGGAGTGGGAATTGGGAATTTAGAATTTAGAATTGAGAATTGGGAATTGGGAATTGGGAATTGGGAATTTAGAATTTAGAATTTAGGATTGAGAATTGAGAATTGGGAATTGGGAATTGAGAATTGAGAATTGAGAATTGGAAATTGAGAATTGGGAATTGAGAATTGGGACTTGGGATTTGGGATTTGGGATTTGGGATTTGGGATTTGGGAATTGGGAATTGGGAATTGGGAATTTAGAATTTAGAATTGAGAATTGAGAATTGAGAATTGGGAATTGAGAATTGAGAATTGGGATTTGGGATTTGGGAATTGGGAATTGGGAATTGGGAATTGGGAATTTAGAATTTAGAATTGAAAATTGAGAATTGAGAATTGAGAATTGAGAATTGGGATTTGGGATTGGGAATTGGGGATTGGGAATTGGGAATTGGGAATTTAAAATTTAGAATTTAGAATTGAGAATTGAGAATTGGGAATTGGGAATTGAGAATTGAAAATTGGGATTTGGGAATTGGGAATTGGGAATTTAGAATTTAGAATTGAGAATTGAGAATGGAGAATTGGGAATTGAGAATTGAGAATTGAGATTTGGGAATTGAGAATTGGGAATTGAGAATTGAGAATTGGGATTTAAGAATTGGGAATGAGAATTGAGAATGGGATTTGGGATTTGGGAATTGGGAATTGGGAATTGGGAATTTAGAATTTAGAATTGAAAATTGAGAATTGAGAATTGAGAATTGAGAATTGGGATTTGGGATTTGGGAATTGGGATTGAATTGGGAATTGGATTTAGATTTAGAATTTAGAATTGAGAATTGAGGAATTGGGAATTGGGAATTGAGAATTGAGAATTGGGAATTGAGAATTGGGAATTGAGAATTGGGAATGAGAATTGGGATTTGGGATTTGGAATTGGGATTTGGGATTTGAGATTTAGGAATTGGGATTTGGGATTGGGTTGGAAAATTGGGAATTGGGAATTGGAATTGAGAATTGGGAATTGAGAATTGGAAATTGAAATTGGGAATTGAGATTTGGGATGGAGAATGTTGATTGGGAATTGAAATTAAGAATTGAATGGGAATTGGAAATGAGAATTGGGATTGGGATTTGGGATTTGGGAAGTGGGGATGGGAATTGGGAATTGGGAATTTAAAATTAGAATTTAGAATTGGAATGAGAATTGGAATTGGGAATTGAGGATTGAAAATTTGGGATTTGGGAATTGGGAATTGGGAATTTAGAATTTAGAATTGAGAAT
>NW_027250543.1:0-12602 GCF_030848795.1 Temnothorax nylanderi | reverse complement strand
CGAGGGCCATCGCAATGCTTTGTTTAATTAGACAGTCGGATTCCCCTAGTCCGCGCCAGTTCTGAGCTGAGCGTTGAATGGCGGCCGAAGAGGACGACCACGACGGCTCGCGCCGCCACGGAAGCCTCGCAGCAAGGAAGATCCGCGGGAGGCCAAGGCAGGGACCGAGCTCGGATCCCCGGGACCGGCGCGAGAACGCCGATTCGCGTTTCCGCAGAAAACTTTACTCCCTTCGTCTAATACTCCGTCCTTCCGGTCCGTGATATATCTCCGTCCTTCAGATTCGTCTACTTGTCACCATATAGACATCTATAGATCACCATATGTATGAGTATATAATAGACTGAACATTGCCATTGGAGAGCTGTACGGAAGATCTAAAGTCTAAAGGACAGAGATATGCAAAAAACAAACAGAATATAACGGCTGAGAAGATCTAAATTCAAATGTTAAATAAGGAGCTATGAGAGCCAAAGCAAGATTTTGTGCTTTCTCTTTTCTCTATTTCTTCGCCTTAAAATTTACAAAACATTACAAACGTTTCGATCCTGCCATTGGATCATCTTCAGTGTTAGTCAGCATGCTACGTCATCTTGCATTTCTTTCCCTCTTATTGTCAGTATTGATTTAAAGTGTCGCCATTAATTGAAATGTCACATCGTAGTCTGAAATTCATGGGTTGATTAATACGGTATTGTGCCTAGGCATAAGGCATTGGCCTCTTGCTCGTGCCAATCGGTATCAACCAACCCATGACTTTCAAACCACGATGTAACATCTCAAATAATGGCGGCCTAACTTTAAAGAAATAGAGATAGAAAATACAAGTCTACCATCTTTTAGGCAATTGTCAAACTCCGTCGCGACAGACAGTTTTGGAATGAAAAATTCGTCGATACATTACTGGACTTCTTCCAATGTCGTTATGTCGTTCAAATAATTGGTAGGCGAAACGTTTGATATTCCACAGGGAGTTGAGAATATAAAGCCGCATGAAAATCCCAGCTTAACTGAAGCTACTCTAAAGAATAATCTGTTTATTCTCATTCGGCGATAGGCTTGGCTCCGATATGGCAAAATCATATTGCTTTTCCATTCATCAATTCCTTACAAATTTTAATCCGATTTTATCTGAACCTATTTTACTCGAACTGATTTCATCCATTTTAAATCTGATTTGTCATTTAAATTAATGAGTTGTTGGCTGCTAATATCCACAGCGACCGTTTCTTTGAATTCCCATAGTACAATGTGTCTTTTATATTTCATTAAATGTACAATAATATAGGCTTCCTGTTGCCGCCAATTGCCGACCAGGATCCATTCGAAATTTTCTTTCCTTAATTAGGATTACATGCAAAATCCACTTTCGTTACTTATAATGATTTGATGTAAAAGAATTTTTTTTTCTTTCCACTCAACAGATATTCAATAGCGCTGTTCGACATATTTATATTCAATTATTATTTGTCGTCTGTATTTAATGCGAAATCCATGCCATTTACCTTTCTTCTAAATTTTTTCTATTTGAGAATCTAACAGAAATGATTTATCATACACCTGATAAATTTTCCAGAAAAAAGGAGACTGATTTTCTGTACGTTGTATATACAAGTGACGCTAAGTGTCTGACTACTATGAAAACCTTATACTATAACCTCTTAGAAGCACACCTATTTTTTTTCAGCCGTTAGTATCCGGTTTGAAGTCGATTATTGTGCAGTTGAAATTTGTCACTTTCTTTATCGTGTCAATGGAACAACGAGCAATTAATTAAATTTCACGCCAAATTTGGCAAAACGCCTACATTTAAAATTATGAAAAGTATTTACGGTAACTCATCGTGTTTAGATCGTGCAAAGGTGTTTTTAACGGTATAAACAATTTCGATGGAGGCCGAGAATCACTCGGAGACAAAGAGAGACCGAGAGAGCCGCTCCGCCATAAGTTTCACACAAAGAATTCGTTTCTTTGGGCATCACTGCGACTTCCCGCTTCTATGTGAGTGTTATGGAATGCCTCTGTAACACCGAATTCGGCGAGTTCGACCAGAACGATGGATTGCCAAAGATTTTTTCCTGCTGCACGTCGCGCCTGCTTATTCGACTGGAATTGTAACGCAATTTTTGACGAAAAAAAGAAATGTGCTTCAACACTTTATTCATCTGATTATCCCCATATATGTGACTTTTTCTTATTTCCACGATTGAAGATGCACATGAAGGGGCAGCGATACGAAGATATAGAAGACATTCAAGTCAATGCGACACGCGAACTAAAAGCGATTTTGCAAGAAGATTTTATAGCAGCTTCCAGTGGCTATACGAACGATTTAAACGTTGTATTGAGATGGGAGGGGATTATGTAGAACATATTTGTCATTAAAATTTCTTGAAATTAATATTTTCTATTTTTTAGAGCACCAGTCTCCTTTTTTTCCGGACAGACGGTATTTATAGCAGCTGCTGTAGTTCATTTTCATATTTTTAAGATCGAAATGTAGTTTGAAGTTTCGGTCACTCAAATCAAAGTCTCTTTAAAAATCTTTTGTACTTTTTACACGTCGTATGAATTACATTTTCACCAAGAGCGAAATAGATCATCTCGGCTGCTTTCAGATACGTTTGCAAAAGAAATGCACTAATATGCACTTATCGTGATTGCTACTGTTTTTAGAGATTATATGGTAGCAATAAGATAATTATGGAACGATGTAGGTTAGCAGTGTCGTGGGTATTTAATATGATCAGACGTAACACGAGTAAATAGTTAACTCCGTCCGATTAGTACTGACGCTAATTGCCATCTAATTGAACTGAAACCTTAGTCCGTGAATCTATGTAGAGCAAATCTTTAGATGATACAGTTAGTTATTAAGCTAATGTACCAGGAAGATATTAAATTATACTATACAAGTGCAGCATATCCATTAGGAAACTGCATTGCAGGAAGTTACGAGAAGAAAAGACTGAGATTATTCAATATAGTAACTTCGCGAATTACGCGATTACGAATTACGTGTGAATATTACGATTGAATTTTAAATGCTAATTTTTTACGTATTGTTTACCATCGTAATCAAAATTATATAACATAATAAGAAATAGATAACGAGAGGAAGAGAGAGAGATATTTATTTGTTATGATTAAAACCGAGTATTTTTATCGACTTATCTGATGATTGATGCGTATCTTATTATTATTATCGTATTATTCATGAAATATAATTCTTACATAACTTAGAATACTTATATACGAAAGACGACTACCTTATCCTCTGCTCACTTTTTTTTACCTTTTATATTTCCTTTTCTTTCTTCTCTATCTCCATTTGATTTCAATGCATTCCGGCACGCACGCACACACACACACACACACACACACACACACACACACACAACACTCCTCTGCCTACCACCTCCTCTTCCCTCTCTCCCTACATTATTTTAATTCTATTTTTCTTCCCACTTCGACAAATCCTTTGTGTTTTTTTAGCTTTCTAACTTTCTCAGCATGCCCTCAGCCTTGTTAGTTCACTCCCCATTAGACCTTCTTCTAATTTCTCTTCATATATATCTCCATCTATCATGCTTTTTTCAAGTTTCGTAAATCTTAAATCTTCTTTCTTGAATTCTTTTTTTATATATTATTTTAAAAATTTTTCCTACATACTTTCTATTTTCTCTCAGTTGTTTCAGCCCTATGTCTTCACACAATAGTGTAGATAATAATCCTTTAAATCAGAGTGCCGAACATATTCTTTTCTTCCAGTCTCTTGCAAGTTTTCTCTTACCGATTCCCCAAATATACACCTACAAATAATTTTATCTATAGAAGAGTACACTTGAAAAGTATTCTCTTGAAAATATCTGCAAGAAATATGCTGAATAATATATAAAACTGTTGAACAGCAAAAGCATACTTCTCTCATCACCATGCTTGCTTGTTCAACAGTTTCATATATTATTCAGCATATTTCTTGTAGATATTTTTAAGAGTATACTTTTTAAGTGTACTCTTCTATAGATAAAATTATTTGTAGGTGTATATTTGTGTACTTTTATATGCTTGTTCAAAAATTACCATTGTATTGAAAAAATCAAATGCAATCTCAAAAATTGTAAATAAAAAGAGCGTTACAACTAAAATTTATATCTCAGTATAGTGCAATTCTAAATTATGATTTTTGCGTTTTGAATCCTTGTACTTAAATATAGATTTAATATTTTACTTTTCAGCAACTCAGAAAAATCGTTTTTCGAAAATAAATTATAATGTTATGATATGGAGCAGAACTCGACATCGATTACAAATATACTTGTTTTACGCTTATTTGCTTGCACATCCCTTTCTTTTTCTCTCTCTCTTTCTCGCTTTCTTTATCTTTCTATAAGGCAGGTCGCATATGCAGCAATATGCAATATATGATGGACATTATCTTTCGCATTGATCCGTCATATTTTTTCATTTATAACTAATTTAAGTCATTTATAACACATATTAGTCTTTAAAGGACTTAAAAGTCTATTTTTAGGCTTCAAACTGTTTATGCGCTAAAATATTATATATGTATTATGGTTTTTCACGTCGTTGAGTTCTTTAGTTCTGGAAATCTATAAGAAAGAGAATTCCGAGAATTGAAGCTAATCTTAGGGGAAAAAAAAGAAAAAGAGAAAAAACAAATTTATATAATTAATTATCTATATATAAAGAAATCTTAGAAATTAAGATGTTTTAAAAAGAAGTAATAATTATAAAAGATGTCAAACAAATCATTTTGATCTCCTTGACAGTTCTAGTGTAATAACAAATCTATTTTTAAAATCTAAACGAATATCTGTATTTACTTACGATATTCTCAAATTTGTTAAAATTAAATATTATTTTAAGTATGTTATATATATCTCAAGCGCAGCTGTTCTCGAAGCAGAGCTGTAAATAAGATCATGATCATAAGCAAGCTTAATCGAATCAATTTGTCTCATTACTTAATTACAGATAAACGTATCTAACAACCCTAAATTAAAATATAAGAGAAACGGACTAATTAAGAGCCAGACGCGGTAAATGATACGCGAAAGTTATTTTTATTATTATTTTTTTATTTAAAATAACTTTCGCCCATCATTTACCGCGTCTGGCTCTTAATTAGCTTGTTTCTTTTATATTCGTGGATTTCCAACGTGGAGTCTATACATATAAATCCTAAATTAAAATAATCTCTTGAACTTCGAACGCATCGTTGCAAGTATATAACTTTTGTTTCCACGAAAGAGATATTGTTTCCTAAGTTAATAGAATGCGCATTAATTAAAATCTTATTACTGATAAATAAGTCGTCGACTTATCGGAAAGATCGCGGTGTGTTCCGATAGGAACACGTGACTGAATGTCGCACTGTTCTTCAGTCATCATCGTACCGTTCCAAAACGAACAACAGTAATGTTTCTGTACTACGGACAATAAAATTCTCAACAGTGCTCAGGTACGAAAAATAGGCGCACAAAAGAATAAAAAGAGAGGACAACCGTTAACAATTTGTAATGTCGACAATCCTTTTCTTTAGAGTTTAGTTCAATTCATCTTCAAATGTGTAGTTCAACAATAGGCATTATACTTTTAATGATTGTGTAGTAATCAGAGCCTATTCTTAACTCTTCAAAGGTTTTTTTAAGGTTTGAATAACTTGGGGTTTTATAACTCTTTTGTGTATAATGCAATTAACATAAATAATAAAAAAAAAACAATTAATCACAGCTACAGGAAAATGCGAGTAAAATGAAAGCAAGAATAAAAAAGGATGTAAAACATACCGATTATATATCATCAGTACACATTTCTCGATTTTATATAATAATTGAAATAAATTAATTTACTAATAACGACATTCAATATAATATAAGAATAGTAACACTGGGAATCAAAATTATCGGAAAATTATGTATATATCGGTACTATAACAGTTTTGAATATTTGACGTCTCCAATATCGGTAAAATTAGAAATTTTTAACATGTTTTATAGCGTATATAGTACGTGTACGCGATATCGGTACAAATACGATTACTAGTAAAATTATTTTGTTATTATTTCTTGAATAGATATGAAAATAATAAAATAGATATAGAAATAGCTAAAAGGCAATACTCTTTTATAAATAACATGAATGGGCATTAGAAACATGTAACAAATTATCAATAATTGAAAAACGATATACTAACAATGAATCACAGATAAATTAATTCTAATTATATCTGTTTACGAACTTTACGCACTGATGATTGTTATTGCAAATGTTAGCTTTATCAATTAAACTACATATATAACATATAATATAGCATATAGCACATATACACTAATCTGACTATAATATTTTTATATATCACGAACGTTCCGTTTAACCGATATACATAAGTGATACACTTTATTACACGTTTGCAGACTAAAAAGTATTCCTCGCCATAACTCAAGATGCTACGCGCAGTAATTCTAATCGTTGCCTTGGTCACAGTGAAAGGTAAGCGCAATTAAAGACGAATGTTTGATAACGTTTGGAATTCCTTTTAAACACGGAAAGTCTTCGAAATCTCTCGTGACTAGTGAAAAAATTTCCAAGTAAACGAAAGACATTATATTATATTCTTAGTTAAATTATTTATACTTAGTATATGGCTGCATTCGGGGAGCGCGCTATTAGCGCTATTACATCATTCTATCTTTATCGCTCATCAGATGTAAAACAAAGATGGAAAGAGCAAATAGCGCTAATAGCGCGCTCCCCGAACGCAGCCTATGTATTACAACTCTCATTATTCTTATGTTTTTTTAAAATGTAAATAAATATTATAAATAATTTACTAATTACAATGTAATTAAGTTTTAGCTATTTAAAAAGATACCTATGTTATTGTTTATAAAAAAGGAAAACGAAGAGAAGACTTATTTATTGTAAAAAATGTTTTCATATTTAAGTTATTTTATACGTATTACATATTAATTCTGCATTAATTACGATTATTATCACTTTACATAACTAGTAGGCCTATCTCTATTACTTTGCTGCGCCTCTATTTTGAAAGTAATATAAACCTCGTTTTGCAACGTCATGAATTTCGATGAAATGTCACCGGCGAATGCAAATCGCGCTGATATCGATTTCAGCAAAATTTTCAGCAAAAGTACACTTAAGTAAAGATAAACGACTTCCTTAAGCCTGCGACTTTTGCATACAATCAGCGCAGGTCGGACTTACTAAAACGGGAGAATTTAATTTCACGACACAGTTTAACAAGCAAAGTTTCTGACTCTTCCCGATGTACATACAGAGAACGATAAGGGAAAGAGAGACATTCAATATTTCTTCTGTGGAATCTCTGATATTTTTAAAAAGATTTTTGTGTAACAGCGTGTCAATTAAAAAAGTATGCATGACAACTTAAGTGTCGGAACGTGCAATTGAATGTTCTTTCCGTTGCAGGAGACAACTGTATACCACGTTCATTCGGCGAAGGTCGTATAGTATGCGTCTGTAACTCAACGTATTGCGATACGATAAGCGAGCCGAACTTGCAACAGAACCAGGTTTTATGGTACACATCTACTCGGGATGGCAAAAGGATGCAGCTAAACGTCGATAACTTCGTCGGCAAAAATGAGCCCGACAACGACGTGGTTCTCACGGTGGACAGTAGTCAGAAGTATCAAAGGATACAAGGATTTGGCGGAGCAATGACTGACGCCGCCGCTCTCAACATTAGAACTCTCAGCAATAAGACTCAAGGCGTATTACTTGAGTACGTGGTCGGCATTATTTTTAAGCGAGCGATAACAGTGACAGAAAAAAAAGATTGGGAGAACGACATAAATTTTCGTGCGGTATAATAAAATTTTAATAATGTTCAATATTCACCTGCAATGTCGTTTTTTATGAAAACCAAGTGATTACGACACTGTAGTGCGCTATCAGTGCTATTATTTCGTGACGATAACAATAGGTTGAAAATTTCCATTTCCGCTTTACGTTATAGATGTCAATAAAAATTCTTCTCCTTGATCTTTTTTCTGCAATTTTTTTTTTTTTTTTTTTTTTTTTTTTTTGAGAAAGAATTAAATTTCTTATTAGATTCTCATTTATTGTCAAGATCTTTTGAAACTTTCTGAGAATAATTCAAGTAATATAAAATCCCGTTAGAATACGTTAGTAAATTCTAAAAGGCGAGGCAAAAGTTTTCCAATTAGCTATTAATCATATATTAATTAACATATTGATTCAATAAGCGGTTGCAGAATAATTTTCCGGGCGAAGCATATTAATTCTGCTGTGGGGATAATAGCAGAATTGCATTACCTCTTTTGCTGGTAAAATGGAAACGAATTAGAAGCATAAATTACAATTCTTTAGCGCAAGATAAATATTTCTACGGTATTGAAATCGAGCAAAGTGCGTTAACTGCTATGGTAACGTGAAACGCAGCAACTATTCAGGCAAAATTTAACGATCTATCGGGTTTCGTAAAATTGCCGCAAATTTGTCTAACTGGATTTAATCCGTTTCGCATGTTCACGCATAACCGTTCACGTGCATTTACTTTCAGGTCGTATTTTAGTTCCAACGGTAGCAGATACACGTTCACTCGTATACCTATCGCAGGTACCGATTTCTCGACGAGACCGTACACGTACGACGACACACCCGGCGATGTTACGTTAAGTCATTTCTCACTTGTGGAGGAAGACTATTACAAAATCGGATATCTACATTATATCGAGAGTATTATGCCTAATCCGGAAAATTACAGAATATTCACGACTGCATGGAGCGCACCTCCGTGGATGAAAAACACAAATAGCATAACATGGGGTACGTCTTGCTCAAACAGAGAAACTTTTGCACGAAAACGAGTATTTATTATATACGATTATATTGAATTTTAAAAATTCACAATAGCCTATTTTTTATTGAAATTTCGCAAAAATTAATTACCAGCTATCAGAGGTAAAACGTAAAATCAGATCGGAGTGGGATGAAATGGAGCAGGAAATAAATCATCTGATCAATTTGAAATCAAAACTTTACATTATTTATGAAATATTTTTTAACGCGGAAGCAAATATTGATTTAATCATAAAAATATGATATTGAAACGAGCAATTATTTAAAATAATTTTAAAATACTTTTATATGGTTGGAAAACATCAAAAAGGAAGTTACTTTTTTTTTCGTTAATTTGGAGTCAATTATTGTATATTTATCAGCAATAATAATTCATATATTTGTAGGAATGAAACAAGATACCACAAATTAAGGTTCTATTTTTATATCTTTCTTAAATTTGAAAGAAACAAAAGATAATAACTGGTCCATTTCATTTCACAGTCCATCTTACTTCGCCCTCCGTAATTATAGTCGGATAACATCTCTCCAGAAAATCATCGGTTTTCAACAAAATTATTAATACTACAAAAAGTTGATGTTCCTATTTCAAAAATTAAATTTAACTTAATATTTTCGTCTTCTCTCGTCTATAAACTCAAAATGAGTTTGTAGATGTTATTATATTTTGTTTTTACTATTAAGTGCTTCGATAATTAAATATGAAATGCCGTAATGTACGATAATCTCGACAGGTATCCTAAAACGTGAATATTATGCACTTTACGCTGAGTATATCAAAAAGTTCTTTGACGCGTACAAAGAGCGTGGTATAAATATATGGGGCATAACGCCGGGCAACGAACCATTAGATGGATTTATCCCATTCTTCCCTTTCAACGCCATGGGTTGGACGCCTACCGAGTCGGCGATTTGGTCCACGGATTTTTTAGCTCCGATTTTGTCCAATGCCGGATATAATCCCGTCTACATGGCGCTGGACGATCAACGCTTCGAATTACCGTGGTATCCCGAGACGATGTTCAATAATCTGAAAGCTCGGGAGCAGTTCTCCGGTGTTGCGGTCCATTGGTACGCTGATGGAGTATTTTCACCGATTAGGCTGACCCAAATGCATGATAAGTACCCGGACAAGTTTATATTGATGACTGAGGCATGCACCGGTAAGTATAATTAATTATACTGGCCACACACACTTTCCGTAAAACGTAACAGTAAAGTTTCGACCAATCGCGTTGCACGATTCGGCCGTCCGTAACCGATCCGTAACCGTAGCCGTAAGAATCGAGCAACGCGATTGGTCGAAACCTTACGGCTTACGGTTACGTCTTACGGAAAGTGTGTGTGGCCAGCATTACACAGGTCACAGTAAATAATGAAAGATATAACTGTGCGATAGATATATTTTTTCCAAAAGTTTCAAAAAAGAGATTCATGTAATTTTCGCCTCATAGGTAGCAATCCCTTAGACATAAGAAAGGTAATATTGGGATCATGGGACCGAGGACAAAAATATGCCTTAGATATAATCGAGGTTTGTATGTACTAATCACAATTTATATTTCAAATCACAAACGCGTTTGTACCGTTTTCAATTTTTTATCTATCTAATATAAAGAACACTCTCGATTTAGTTGTAAAATAAGAATCTGCTGAATACATTTAATTCTAAATGTATGACGAAAACTTTTGCGGGCACACTCTGGAGTTTAATTAAAAGTATATATTGTTCAGTTAATCCGGTTTTTATATTAGAGAATTTTTTGTTAGAGAATTAGCACAAGATAGTTTTATTGTGTAAAGATAAAAGTAAATCATACATGTAATTATATATAGGGAGACCGGGGCCTAACCGTCAGTTTTTTTTCGGTGCCGATTTTTAACAAGAAAATAAATAATTGAAGTTAATGTGGTATACCACTGTAAAGAGTGAACCTTTAGCTACAAAATTTATTAAGGAAATTTTTATCTACGTCGCTTTGTTTAAACCGGTATAGAGCAAAAACGACAACGGTGCAAAAATTGAAATCTCAAAAATGCCGGGGTTTAACCGTCACCCCCCCAGGGTTTATCCGTCACACTGCATTTTCAACACATATACATACATCTAAGCCCGAAAAATGATAGGATACATGTTAATAATTGTTTTTTAAGAGAAAAATATAAAAATTTATTAAAAAATAATTGTTTTACTTATTCCATAAAACAATTTAGGCACGTGAATACAGAGGTTAACCAAATCGTAAACTCCCCAACGGCACGTCATATTGTCAACGCGGGCAACCACGGGGAACACGCGTGACGGCGTTCGGTGCCATAGGATCAGCGCGGACCCTCGAGCAACCTAATCAAGCCGCGTTTCTCGCGGGGGAGCGATAAATAGCGACAGGGGGGTTAGAAAAGCTCGCGGTGGAGCGCGACCATTTTACCGACTCGACGGCGTCCTCGCGCCGATTCCTCGACGCGCCGACGACGACGACGACGACGGCCACGACCACCACGACGACGACGACGACGACGACGACGGCCACGACCACCACGACGACGACGATGACGACGACGACGACGACGACGATGACCACCACGACGACGACGACGACGATGACCACCACCGACACCACCACCACTACAACGCCGGCGACGACGACGACGACGACGACGACGACGACGACGACGATGACGACCACCACCGATACCACCACCACTACAACGCCGGCGACAATGACGCCGAGACGTGCGAACGCTGGACGATGCGGTCGCACGCGCGACTGTCACTGACACAACGACCAACAACGACGATCTACCGCGCGCGCGGCATGTCAACTCTCGCGCGGAAATCGCGGGATCTCAGAGCCGTGCCGTGCCTCGCCGTACCTCGCCGACGTGCCGTGAGCGCGAGCGATCTCAAAAACAACGGTCCGCCATCTTTTCGGTCGGCCAAAACACCCGTTTTGCGACGATACGTGCGTACTATTTCCCTCCTATACAAACTGACGCACGTGCAAGGGAAGACAGAATCACGCTCGAGGGAAACCTAACCTGAAATCGCCGTGAGCCGAAGTCGTGCGCCCGGCGCGCCACAGTGACGAGACTGACGGATAAATCCCGGGTGCTTACTGACGGATAGGCCCCAAGCACAAGTTTCAGGTTTGATCGCCCACGAAATATTAGACATCAACGATAATGAAAAAACTACACTGGATTCGTGTTCAGCATGCATTACTCTTTATAATCATGTACTTTGAGATTTGGAGAGCAAATATTATTGCAGATATTACAAAATTTCCACGCGCAGAAAATTTCACTTTCACCTTCCGAAAACACGTTTGCCCTCGTAAAAATCATAACACGGCAGATAACCTGCCGAAACTCCGTTGGTTACATGGGTACCATAAGCAGCGTTTACAACGTTAATAGCGAGTTCGCACAATATACAGGTTCCGAGATATTTGATTTGACGTTTAGACCCCGGCGACGGTTAGGCCCCGGTCTCCCTATATTAAAATGCTTTGAATTGTGTATTATAAAATTATAAATATATTTCTAGAACTTGTCGCATTGGGCAGTCGGATGGGTAGATTGGAATATGGCGCTCAATAAGGATGGGGCACCAAATTGGGCTAAAAATTATGTGGATTCCTCGATTATCGTAATGCCGGAGAACGATGAATTCTACAAGCAGCCGATGTTTTACGCGATTTCTCACTTCA